>NW_022202195.1:0-2904 GCF_009176525.2 Contarinia nasturtii | reverse complement strand
AAAAAATGAAAACGGAACGCAAATTTCTTCATCCGATTTAAAAAGAGACAAAACATGGTACTGGAATCAAGTGTTCAAATTGCCAAAAATAAAACAACTCGGAAAAAGAAAGAAACAATTTCAATTCATGGTCCTATCCGATGGCGTATCAGTTTCAATTCTCTACAAAAAGCAACAGCATGATTCGAAACCAATGGATGAAAGTGAAATTATGCGAAAATATTTGGATGGTGATTTTGTCTACGAGTTAGGAATAGATCCTGGCATGAAGACATGGAATGCCACAGTGAGACGAACGATCGAAACGGGAAAAGAGGTAAGTGAAAAATGCCATTGAAAGTAAAGAAAAAATATTTCAAATTATTTTGAATTTAAATTTGTGTTTTAGGTGAATTTGGAGACAAATGCGAAGCGATTTCATTGGAATACTGGCCACAAGACTCGAAATGCTAAAGCCAAAAGATGGACAAATCGTTTCGTCGTTGTTGAACGAAATGATCGGAATGACCGCAGATTGTATCCAACGATGCCTTCACCATTGGGAATACACTGGGTACACTACACTCACCATCGACTCAAAATGATGAAAAAAGGAATGGATGTATATGCAACAACAAAATACACACGTCTCCGTTTTGAAAAATATATCAGAACAGTTCGAGCATCTGATGAAAAGGCCGGTGAATTGGTCAACTATAAACCATCCATTATATTTTTTGGTGCTGCAGATACACCACCTAACTCACCAATTAGGATCAAACGGCATATGCGATGTCCCGGTTCCCGAAAACTGTGCGCAAGTTTCAAAAAACGTGGCAACTGTGTTATCGTTTTTGTGGATGAAAAATTTACCAGTCAAACGTGCGCCAGATGTATTGGTCGATTTGATCCGAGAACCAAGAGTCATCGATTTAAGGTATGCCAAAATTGCCGTCCACGCTTGGAAGCAATGTTGCCATCCATGGTAGTAGCAAAGAAAGGGAGACGACAATTACGACTCGATCGATTGCAAAATTTTTTGCTACAACTTGAAGCGATTGAAAATGCAACAGAACCAGATCAACAAAAAGCAGACTCTTTATTGTCAAAGGTGTTGATTCACACATATGAATGGCTAATAAACCCTGTAAATGGCGAAATGGAAAATGTTGTGGCTGAACAATCGAATGAACTGTATCAAGAGAGTGGATGGTATCAACAACCTAGAGTACGGAAGACTGTGTGGGACCGCGATATCGTTGCCGCTAAGTGCATTTTGATTAAAGGTACATATGAATTTAAATTGTACCATGAAACAACGTATTTCTTTGCATATTAATTGATTTGTATTTGTTTGATTACTTTTAAGGGCTTTTTAAGCTGTTTAACATTCCAATCAATGAAGCTCTTCTGCAACATGTACCTTGGAACTCACCACCTGATAATCAGCATTAAACATCGACCATCGATCATTTTCATCAAATTAATTCAAAAATTAATATAGTAACATAATGTTACATTACCGCTAGTCGTGAATGTTGTGGCCTAGTTAGCGCAAGCAGGAGTACTACATCCCATTGAATGTAAGTAAAAATGATATTGTTTAATACTTTATTTTTGTTTGTTGCCCTCAAAAATGAAAATAATGATTGCAATTTCATTCTTGGACACAAAAAATCTATTCACATTGTAGGAGCTAACAAACAAATTTTAGCTGAAGATTATTTTCACAAAAATATTTATTTTTATTATTGGTTTGTATTTTCAGTGCTGATGTTTAAAAATCAATTCAATCGGACACCCTAGTGTACACATGAACTAAACGAAAAATGAAAAATAAAAAACAGGAACAAAAAATTAAAATCGGCCATAAAATGAAGAAAGTAAAAAGAAAAAAAATATTAACAGCAAATCATGAGGATGGCAAGGAGGGGAATCCTCATATAAAATTTTTGGGAAAAAAGATCGGATTCGATGCTATATAAATGGAAATGTGATAAACATGCACGAAAAAGGCATTGCTGAACTTAACTCCCAATTGAAAAACAAAAACAGAAAATTTAAAAAAAGCTAACAAATAATAATAATAGAAAAATACCGGGAAAATGTTGCGCGATGAAGGAAGGAAAGTAAAATAATGGAGAATAAATCCAGTGAGCGAGCGAATCAACAAACGGAATGAATATAAAAAAAATACACAACAAACTAACAGTCTATGTATTTCGGATAGATATCCATCCGAGATATTTTAGAATATCTGGATATTCAACGCAACTGCACAGTGCCAGAGCTGTTTGCATCGCAAATAGAATCTACGGTAGGTCGCTACGTATATGTGTATCAAGTGCCGCACGTACACAGTCACACTGTGTCTGTATTTTTCGTGTAGCGACATAACGTAGGTTATATGTGAGACGCACACAGCTCTGGCCTTGTGCAGTTGCGTTAAATATCCAGATATTCTAAAATATCTCGGATGGATATCTATCCAAAATACATAGACTGCAAACTAATGAACGAAAACTGAGGATAAAGTGAAATTGGTCACAGTGAGCAGAATATAGCACTACATACTTTCAGTATTTTGGTTCGGTTTTGTTTTGTTTCCGTTGCTTTTTTTATTTCGTCTTTCTCCATAATATTTTTTTCTCTCAATAGGTTTTGTTTTATTTTTGCGCCAGCTATGTGCAAGAGTGAATGTATTCCAATGTATTGGAATGCGCAAACAAAGATCCTGGCCATGCATACAAATCACATGCGAATTCGCAAAATCGGTCCAGTAAGTGGTTTACATGAGCAATTTTCATCCTGTCCATTGAGCTGCTGTGAACATTATTATTTTTACCCGCGCATCCAATCTCTCGATGTGCTTTTACTTTCAAATTCGACGAATAGATATATTCGTACATAGGCGTGCATTTTAGC
>NW_022202194.1:0-3761 GCF_009176525.2 Contarinia nasturtii | reverse complement strand
TTCACAGAGAATCCGTCCGTCCGTCCGGGCACTTATGGCCCCTACCCGCTTTCGCCGTTGAATCAAAGTGTTAAAGGAGCATCAACCTCATTCCCACAGTTGACACAGAGCCTTTTTTTCCACCAAGGAGAACCCGAAATTTCTAACGGTGTTTGCCGTTTTGCTCATCGAAAAAAGACGGTCTTGAAAGTGTGCCAATATTTACTTTTGATTTGAATCATAAAACAACAAATAAAACGTTAATTTATTTGCTCTGAACTGCCATCAACGAATCCGGCGACAATGCGAAACCCAAATTTTTTATTTGTTTCAGACAAAAAAAAAATTATATTTCCACGAATTTTTGAGAGAATTGGTAAAAAAAAACTCTCGAAATAATCGAATCACATCAAATGAATACGAACCAAAAATATTGTTTTCATAAAATTTTGTTATTATCTTTATTGTTTATTATTATCTTTATGATGTATTTTTTTGTACGCAACGAACAATTTCGAAGAAGAAAAAACTTTGAATGAGAATGCTACCGACTTTTGGTCGAGGCATGGAGTGGAGAGAGAGAAAAGAGAAAAAATTGTTGGAGTTTGATGGTAAAAATCGATGCACATTGCAAATAAAGAAACGAATGTACGCGATGAATGATGAAGCGTAATTGAAGCATCATTCTTCGCAGGTGTAGAAAATCATCAAAACTTTTCAGACCATGTAATGTGAGAGCTGAGACCTTTTTTCTGCATGAAAAGTGAACAAACATGAGTGATAGCTGCATTATGCGTGTCTGAAGTACACAGCATTTACATTGTGAAGTGTTTGTTCGTTGAATACCGAACGCAAACCAAAAGTACACATGCATATCGTTCTCAACACATCCAAATCACTGGAAATTGATGTGATTGGTTTGATAATTGCTTTCATTGAGAATTGATTGGATTGGCATGTAATGTGCATCCGAGCATATCAAAAATTTAATTATCGTTAGTAAGATCTTTCACAGATCATTTTCCATTGCCACCGCATCAAAACATTCTTTCCATCGTTCACAAATCGAACCGTGTGCCTTGTAAACAACAGCTGGCAAAATGACCTTTATCAAAGGAATAAAAAAAAACACCACGCAAAAACGCCAGAGCTTTTCCGCTGGAAAATCTGTGTATCGATTTTTGCAACCACATTTCATCCGTATATAAAAGTCAGCGAAACGAAAGAAAAATCCATATGTATGAAAAAAACCAGCACCTCTCATGGGATATATGAGCCACGACGAAGAAACAGCCGAAGTCGTACTTATGTGCTGAGTCAATGTTTTGGATTTTTCGCTGAAATTTTGTCGTCTACATGTTATAAATTTCGCTCGAAATTCCACAACACGCATAATTAATTTTTGATTCGACTTTTATTTCGAAGTAATAAAAGAAGCTGGTTCAAGGTTTTGACGTGGTTTTTTCCCTTCTTTTTATTCTGCCATATAATTCGTTACTGTTGAGGAGACACATCGTGCACGATATGGCGATAGATAAATGGAATTTGGTGTTAAAGTTTCATGGGACAGGGAATATTACTAAAAAAATACCAACGCAACCGTCATTTAATTTTCTACGGTACCGCTCGTTTCCCTTCGTTGGTAAAATATTCGATTGTGCCCCGTTGTGGCAACGAAATTTAAAAAGTAACAAGAAAAATGAACGACTAAATGAACGGTTCCGCCAGAAGAGTACGGCAAAATGCCATTTTTAGTGAAATTGGAACGAGTTCACGTAGCGCATTTTCAATGCAATGAATTCCTCGAAATGGCACACAAAGGGAGAAAGAAATTCAGATGAACAAAAAAAATACCATGATGTTTTGCTGCTTTTTTCTGGCGTTTGCTTGCCATAACCATAGGCGGCATTTTTATCTGCGTTCATTGTCATTTCAATTTGAATGCGTCTGCAATTCAGGTAATCTCGTAAATTGTTATGTCAGTGTCAAATCAAAGAGAGAGATCTCTGTCGAATCAAATTGCATTGCACTTGAATTACCCAATTGCCTAGTCATCAGGTTCAACTACATTTCATCAACACAATCCAACCGTTGTGCACGATACCGTATAAATGGCGCTTACCCATTTAAGTTTATCCACAAAGAGCAATCGAGGCGCCAAAAATAATTAAATTTCCAAACGAACACGTGTGCATTAACGTGTCTATACCTGCAAACCATATTACAATGCCCCTCTTTTATATCACATGAAATGTTGAAACGCCAATAAAAGAGCGGTATTGTACGAAAATCAGTTCAAATATCGTTTTCTGATAAGATTTTCTCAATTGCGTTGGATTGGTCCTTTAGTTTTCCACCTGGGCTTGCATACATATTATAATGTAGAATACAATAAATGCGTACATGCAAAAACGGTTTTTCTCCGTACCATTACGCCGTGCACATCGTAAACGATGTCTGCACGGTTTGTTTGTTTTTTTAAACTGCCTGTCAAGGAGTTATGGCTTTACTTTCGTATCATCGAATCGATCGAACAGCAAAGGTTTATGCCGGTTTACATCATACGAGTATCTGGGGTTTGTTTTATGTCGCTGCAAGAAGTTCAGCGAGATATATCTCATGCAGGAAATGCTTGTTTTTCGCCAAACAATACAAAATAATGACAAAACCATGCATAAAACCTTTTGAACCGATATAAATCAGCATAAATTTGGCATTTGTTTTCTAATTTGATCTGTGCACATTTCGTTTTGTCGATGAATACCATGTCTGACAAACGAGATACCATTTACCTCACTTGAACTCGAGATACGATTCCAAAAACATCATCGACCGATGATTCCGCTCATATAATATTTACCATCTTTGTTTCCGTGAAATTTTGCTTAAACTACTTCTGGAGCTGACTTAAAGATTCATGCTTTTAGGAAACGCTTTTTTGTGAAAACAAGTGGTTTATACCTTATTTCCATACTTTTACGGGCTTATTTCCATTCATGAGTTGTAAAATGCTTTGTGGCGGTGGGTACTTTTTTCATATTAAGACCGCTCCGAATATTTTCATTATTAATTTCTTCTTTGAATTTCGGCCTCACTCGAATAATAGAAGAGAAAACGATACTCACGAAGAGAGAGTGCAAAAGTTTTAAAATAAAAGAATAATAAATTGACTTGAGCAGTGACTTCCTTGAACTGAGCGGTGAGTGTTTTGGCCCAAATGCATATTCAGCATTTTGAAATGAAAATCCCTTGGCATCCAAATATCAAGCCAAATATTTATATATTCGATTGATGTGCATACGATCTGTGTTATTTTCATTTCATGGTGGCACACATTGTAAACAGCTGATAGATTCGATTTAATATTGCATAAAGATTGTTTATTTTGCGCTTGAATTTTGTTTATAGTGAATCACATTGTCACAACATCATCGTCATTGCATCATTTCAAACGTCCGCTGTGAAAATTGCAATGAATGGTAAGCTGTCACGTTTGAAAAATTACATTGCATTAGCTATGAAGTTGCGAAACTTATTCAAATCCGTATTATCATGCAGATGGTTTCAAGTCAAAATGGTGCTGGCGTGAATGAATATTCGAGACACATACACATGGTAAAAGTGTCATAAATGTAAGGAGATTGTGATGCATTAACCACAAAGACCACTATTTTGAAACATTACTTATATGAACGAGAGAGAAAGAGAGAAAAGCAGCATCAATTGAAGAACAAACAAAAGAACTGTGCCAATGTGCTGATAACAAACAAGACACATACACA
>NW_022202193.1:0-2994 GCF_009176525.2 Contarinia nasturtii | reverse complement strand
TCTGGCAATATTTAGTACCAAAATTTAATAGCAGTGAGGCTGCCACAAATATATACCTGAATCAAAATTTGGCGAAGTACTGAAATTGATGTCCGAACATTATTTGAGAGACGAACCGTTATCCGCTTCGAGTATGTATTATTTGTTTATATTTTTTTGTTGTTCGGTATTGACAAAAGCTTCAAAAAAATTTAATAGGATCCAATGATCGCGAAGAAGCCAAAGGAAAATGGTTGCAAATACTACATGATAAGAAGTCAGTGGCCTGCTTTGATCAATCAAATAATATCGTCGGTATATGTTTAATATATGTAAATGACTGAATCAGTTAATATATTATTTCGATTTGATTTCAAGTTACAAATGATGAATTTTATGCTTAGACAAAACCAAAACATCCAGATCCAGAAAAACAATTGATGACTGGTTTTAATATATATATTTGAATACTACGGAGTGAATGCGTATTTGAGAGGCGATAGTATGTTAGGTAATTTGTAATAAAAAATCATATTGTTAGGTAATCCTCCTAAAGAAAGTAAATTTATTAATAAAAATAATAATTTTAAAAAATTATTTTTAGTTTTACCAAAATATCGTGGACTTAGTATTGGAAAACATATGTTGTCGTGCGGTAAGAGAATTTGTAAAGATTCTGGCTTAAAAGTTATGTCAAGCCATTTTACATCTAAATATTCGAATCGCATAGCCGATGAACTTGGCTATGAGCCAAACGGAGAATACGGGTAACTGATGACAGCTATCAATTAATATTTGATTTCACTGATTTTAGTTATATGTTTTGCAGACAAGTCGGTGATCATACAATTTATTTGAAGTCAATTAAATATGACTAGAACCGCCATAGAAGAGGTACATACATTCACACTTTTTTTTCACAAAAAAACTCAACAACACCAATAATAAGTAGATTCTCAATGCAAAATACATGTATTCAGATTTTTCGCCTTCCTGGCCACAATTTTGCACGTACCAAAATTTCGATGTACAGACAACTCATTACAGAGTTTGAAAGACATTAAAACCTTTCCAATGGTATGCCTGAAATTTTGATAGGTGCAAAATTGTGGACAGGAGAGGTACCGGAGTGTTGCTTTGCAAACCTACGATGCCTTTCAAATTTTATACAGTCATACAAGGGTGAATCACTACCAAAATTCAACCGAGTGTTAAAACATGACCGAAAGTAACAAGAAGAACACTGACAAAGTCATGATATGAGTCGGTATTTTTTGTACTTTCGAAGCTTCCGGCAATTTTTCGGCACTTTCGGTCCTATTCTAGTACTCGTCAATATTTTCAGAATTTTTAAACTGATTTGTCCCTTTGAAGTTAACAAATGTGTGCTATAAATAAAACAATTTCTTATGTTTATAAGAAAATTCGACATTTGTATCATTTTATTTTCAGTTTAAACGTCTTTCCGAATAGAGAAAAGAATATGCGGGTGATTCAACATAATAAAACGATTTCCAAGAAAATGTAAAACAAGCGACGGCGGTTCAACTAAAAATCCCAACGTCCAACGCTTTGGTCGAAATCCAAATTTATGCATTCGAAATCTCGCTTCTTTCAAGTCTCACAAATTCACTTATAGTCTCCGCTGTTCTTTCGAAATCAGTTTTATTAGTATTAAAAACTGGTGATAAAACAACATTGTCTTATACAGCAAGTAAATCTGAATTCGGAATATGTGAGAGTGTCGTGTTGTGCGTATGCGTGTATATTTTTTGTCTCGCCATGGTCGCGAGAAGTAGAGTGTTTTCTTTTTGCCATCGTTTGGATAAAATTCAGTATCGCATCAGCACGAGAGAGAAACTGTAACTCTTTTCCGAGAGCATTTCTGCATACTCTCAACCTACAATCAAATTTAGCATATATATTTTTTTAAAAACAATTATTGTGATTTTTGTGTACTCTAAAATTCAATTTAAAAAATGCCATTTCCAACAGTTAAAAGTTGTTGTTGCCTAAGTTTGCGAACGGCAGGCATATTAATAGGCATTTGTAATCTTTTAATAAATATTTCATCGGTATACGGGTATTTTCATCTCGAAAAACATGCAAGCGATAACTCAGACTGGATGGAAGGCTGGGAATTGGTTTTAACTTGTGAGTAAAGACTGTATTACGTCATATCAGCAGAAGGAGCCGCATACCAAATGACGGCGCCACAATGTCGAGAACATATAAAACAGTGTAACATCAGTGCTATCATTCGAGATACATTCATATATCTATGACGTCGCAAGGACGCCGCTGATTCTATATGCTTTATCCGACTAAGATTTATGTTGACTGCTAACCTACTAAATGTCTGACCAGATATGAAATCAATAATCAGTATAAACAGAATTTTTACCAAAAAAATCAATTCTTTTTTTTTCAGGCATATTAATGCCGATAAATATAACCTGGATTTGTGGAATAGTGAAGGTGGAATAGTCGGAAAATTGACTTTTAACAAATTTACATATTTTCACAGAATTTTTTTTTCTCGCAGGAAAAAACAAAACTTATGTTGCCATTTTTCATTCTGTCATCCATTGGAGTCATTGTATTAGTTGCTTTGCCATTCGGTTTACTATTCTACTTTTCAACCATTAACATGGACGCAATGAAAGGGACACTTCTTTTCATCCTATCCTTGTGCGCGGGAGGTAAGGATTTTTTCTACTTATTTTTCTACTAAAGTTAGTTTTCAAGTTATAAACATAACTTATTTTCGATTTTTTTCTTTTGTAAAGAAAATTTTTTTAATCCTATTTTTATAACATTCGATTTGTTGCTCGAATTTTTAAAGGATAATAATAATTTTTTTTTAGAAATTTGACTAATCCTTTTGATTCTCTTGCGCAATGCATCCAAAAAATTTCATCGAAAGACCTTTTTCTCTCAAAATCCTTAAATTTTCATAATTTTCAAGAAGTTCTTTCTCGGAAAAAAACACAATTTTCGATTTTTATGAACAGA
>NW_022202192.1:0-2114 GCF_009176525.2 Contarinia nasturtii | reverse complement strand
AAAGGCTGTATTAAATGATGTATTTTGGCGCTCGTTGATAAATATGTATCGCAATATTTATTGAAATTGAGAAAATATTTTTTTAATAAAAAATAAATTTTTGTTGAGATATCTAAACTTTTGTAAAGATTTAAGAAAAAAATCATTTCTACCAATAATCTATACATTATTTCCGTGTGTGTGCGTTCATTTTGAGTCGAAGTTTTTCGGCACTTGCATAGTACAATTCTTCCAATATTTCCAGACTTTCCTCGTAAACTTCGACCAAAGTTGGGTCGGCAATTTCAACAATACTTGCGAATGTATTGTTTGCGGCGGTGAAAGTGTCGCACAAACGTTCGTACCGCAAGTGTAGTGCGTCGAACGTAGCGAAGTCCACCTGATCCGATGATGCGAATTTTTCCGCTCGTTCCATGGTATTTTGCAACGCCTTGAATTTGCGTGCCAACTTTTTCAATTCAATTTGATCCGGTGTTTCCTCTCTTCCCAAATCAGTTGGTATTGTAATGTTCACCGAATTATTGTCTGGCGTATTAACCTGAACATTCGTTTCCTCTGTTCCATCGTTTGTCGGTGATGAATGAGTTTTTTCTGCACCACCTGTAGCCTCATTGTCCGATTGTACACGTTCGGGATCCATTGAATCAGTATTGTCCATTCCAGCTGACTTGATCGGCGTTGCCTTTTCCTTTTGTTTCGTTTTTGGTTTTGGAGTTGCCGTTACTATTGGTTTCCCAGCTAAAACACAATAAAATTCCAATTAATATATTGTTTCCTTTTTTCCAATAATAATTCCGTTTTCACTTTGTGATTCGAAAAATCCAAAAATAATATCCAAATTCCGAACAGTGAATGACAATTACAGATTACAGTTCTCTTTTACCAAAATTCCATTATAAAACGATGAATTTACTTAGACTGTGATCAGTAAAAGTACCGTTTATTCCATGGTTTCCATTCTAATTCCATATTAATTATAGATTTTATAAAAAAATTTACATTGTATTTGCATTAACAATTTTCTTCGAAATTCCAAATTTCATTCCTAAATTTGTGAAATTTTGTCCAGAATTCAATTGTAAGTTGAGATTCTCTTTTCCAAAATAACTGTTCCAATGTCCGATAAATATGAATTTATTCACTGACAAATTGTCATACAAATTCCAAAATTCCTATTTTACTGTCTGCGCAAAGATATCCTCATTGTATTTGCAATGTAGCAAAACATTTTTATTTTATTCCGTTATATACACAAAACAATCGCTTGTGTGATTTTCCGTTATTCCAATGTGAATTTCATGTTAAAAATTCACGATCCGAAATGTTGTACAAAAATTTCCTAACAAAGTAACCTTTGTGTTCCAAAAATGCTGTTGCTTGCCTCAAAATGAAGTAGCATTTTTTTGAGAAATTGTTTGTGTTATTTTCCGTTGTTCCAATGTGAATTTCGTGTTAAAAATTCACAATCCGAAAATGTTGCTTGCTTCGAACTGAAGTAGCATTTTTCCGTTATTCCAATGAATTTTGTATTAAAATCACAATCCAAAATGTTGCTTACTTCGAATTGAAGAAGCATTTTTCTGAGAACTGTATCACATTCACTGTTCAATATATAAATTCATGTTCGTGTGCAAACTTGCACCGACACGAATTTTCAAAACTTTATTTTTATTCCACTTTTCCTTTCGAATCACTATTTTTCCTTATTTTCCTATATCACTTACCTCCTTTTTGACTTTTTTTTTGTAATTTGGCCTTTTGTCGACTTTGCCGCCGAATCCATAATTATTATTTTTTTCTTTTCACTTGTTGAAATTTTTCGATCGCTAAACAAAAAAAACACTTGTTGCTTGTTTGGTTGCTTACCACTGTATGCCGGTGAAATCATATGGTGGCGACAACAGCGAAAAACTACTTACCGCTTGTAACGCCATTTATTTTGCTGGATATGCACTATACACACATATATGACTTTGCACACTGACGTTTGACAGTAGAATAATTGTATAATGCGTTGTGTGTTTACATTTTGTAAAAATATTTTAATAATAAACTTTTTTTTTTTATATTTAAGTTCAAGTTCAATTGAAGCAACGAAAATCAAAAAGTCTTCA
>NW_022202191.1:0-1398 GCF_009176525.2 Contarinia nasturtii | reverse complement strand
GTTCTATCGTCGGAAAAATTTCGCGTAGTATTTAACGCATCATCCAAAACGTCAACGGGAGTTACTTTAAACGAGTGTCAATTAACCGGAGAAAAATTGCAACCAGACCTACAAATGATCCTGTTAAACTTTAGAAAGTATCGATATGGTGTTACGGCCGATATCGAAAAGATGTACAGACAAATCCTAATGCATCCAGATGACAGGAAGTACCAAAAGATCCTCTGGAGAGCAAAGGAAGAAGATCCGATAGGGGTGTTTGAACTAAACACTGTCACCTATGGACATACGTGTGCACCTCACTGTGCAATTCGAACACTAATGCAATGTGCAATTGACCATGGAACAGCATACCCTAGGGCAGCCCGGCTGGTTAAATCCTGTTTTTACGTGGACGATTTCTTGGCTGGTGGCCAGTCCTTAGACGAGGTAAGAGAAATCAAGAACGAGGTAACAGCTTTACTGGCCCTGGGGAAACTACCTATCACAAAATGGAAAACGAATGGGAAATTCGAAGAGAAACTCGAAATTGGAGAAAGGGACAAATCGTCTGTTTTGGGACTTTATTGGGAGATGAAAACAGATCAGTTTTCATTCAAATTCAAGGAAGACGAGAATGAGGAGCGAATCTGGACCAAGCGGAGGGTTCTATCAAAAATCGGGAAAATCTATGACGTAATGGGCGTGGTCGGACCAGTGGTGATGACTGGGAAGATGCTGATTCAACGGTTATGGGAATCAAAATTGGACTGGGACGTTCCGATAACTGGAGAGCTGGAGAAGAGCTGGAAAACATTCAATGACGATTTGAAAAACGTAAATCAGATATCTATCAATCGATGGCTGCGGACAACAAACCAGGGATCAATGGAATTATATGGGTTTTGTGACGCAAGTGAGAAGGGTTACGGAGCAGTAATCTACGTCCGAACAAAAGAAAAGGACAGATACCATACAGAACTTTTGATTTCGAAGTCACGAGTCGCTCCGTTAAAAACATTATCAATTCCACGGTTGGAATTGTGCTCAGCAAGTATACTAATGAATACATTGGAAATGATTTATCCCATATTTGAGAAGGAGGTCAGGGGCATTCATTGTTACACAGATTCAATGATAACTCTGCAATGGGTGAAGAAGGAACCATCCACATTGAAAACTTTCGTAGCCAACAGAGTTGCCAATATCCAAGGAACTACGAAAAGGCTACACATCAACTGGAATTGGGTCCAGGGGACCGAGAACCCCGCTGATTTAATCTCGCGAGGAACAACTTTCCTGGATTTAAAAGGCGAAGCCAAATGGTGGGAGGGCCCCAGATGGTTGCGTGAAGCCAAAGAAAATTGGCCCAAGCAACCAGAAATATTAATTAAAAATGGAATTGAAGAATTCCAAAAG
>NW_022202190.1:0-2918 GCF_009176525.2 Contarinia nasturtii | reverse complement strand
CCACTTTCACTGTATTCTGATTGAGTATCCGATTCAGAGCTCACTGTGACTGTCTCTATTTCCGAAACTGCATCGCTAGACAATTCATCGCTTAATACAATAGGAATTTGATCCTGAATTGAGTAAAACAGAGAAAAGTCACAAAAATGCCGAAATGTTTTACTTGAAATTGTAAATTAATTTACCAAATTTGAGGTTGTCACACTAGGCACTGCATTAATTTTCAGAAATTGAAGACTTTTCATATGCTCCCATTTTGAAACGTAGTTTTCGTCAGTAGAAGAACCACTTTTGATTTTCTTTTCTCTCGCACACTCACGATTGAACTGTGTTCTCAGTGAATGAATTTTAGCAGAAACATCTTGGGCTGATACGCCCAACACTTTTCCGATTTCTTCAAGCAATTTCTGCTTCTTAACTCTAAAAAATGTGATAGATTATGAATCAGTATAATCACATTAAATGCATACGCTACATTTAATTTTTTAACTTACCTATCGGAATAGCTTGGACGTGATGGGTCCCACAAATCAATTCGAACTTCGAATTCGCTTATTAGCAATTTTATTTCTTCCTTTTCCCATTGTTTTGTTATTTTTCGTTTGTTTTCAACCTTTTTTGCCATTTCTACATATATATAAAATACTAATTACACAAATTTACGATGCGATATCCAAAACTATCAAATATAAAATGCATAGAGAAAGATGGTGAGCCAAATGATGATCCAAATGCAGGCAAAAAAATAAACACGAGGAATGGTGAGGTAATGGTGAGCCAATGTTGAGCCAATGTTTATCCAATGTGGAGCGACTGTCATGTGTTTGATTTAAAAAAAAATCGTTTGTACAATCGCAATTCAAAAATAAACAATTATTTCTGATTTATCATAGTAGAATTGAAAGCAATGAAATGAGACAACACATAGCATACATTTCAAGTAAATAAGATTTTTTTATTTAGTTTTCATGCTACAAGACCAATCGAGATTTCAATGATTTTTTTTATGTTTCATTCAACGCATTCGGTTGCCCATTTATCCCTCGTTTCACTAGGATCTTCGATCGGATCATACACGATTAATTCATCGTCGATGGAAATATGATCAATTCCTGTAAACAAAGCGAATTTGCTAAGTACAACAACTTATTTCAAGATTTCGATTTTTTACCGTTGTGTTCAAGTGATGGCAAATCAGTTTCGACTGCTTTTAAAATATTGTTATTTTGTAGAGGTGTCAGTATATAGTCCGTTTCACCATATTTAAAGTTATTATAGGCAAAAACAACTGAACCATCCTTTTTGGTGACAACTTTGATAACCATTGTGTGCTCGTGTACCTCAGAAATTTCACTGTCATCGATACCATTTATGCCATAGCTATCATTTTTGGCGCCTTTTACGGTTTCGATCTTTGGCACCACGAATTGGCCATTTGAAATTACATTACATTGATGTTTATGTCGAGACAATGATGATGCCGTGTACTGTTTGCCACAACCACATGTTTTTTTTTCTCCATTGTGTTTCTCTGTTACATGTCGCGATAAATTAGACTTTTTAATTGTACTATAAACACAATTTTCGACATCGCACGCATACCTTTTAACCACTTTTGGTATATTTAATGATTGCAATGTGTCACTTTCAAATGATTCCATTTTTGCACAAAGTTTTTGTATTTTGTTCGTTTCTTATTTACAAAAATGATGATAAACTAGCTAGCAGAACAACTCGAATGAAATTGAACTCTTAATTCGTATAAACAAAGTCCGGCGCCGAATGTCAAATCTGTTTATGTTTAAATGTCAATCGATTTTAACATTTCGAATTTCGTTGTAGAATGTGAATACGAAAATTCCGTTGAATAGTATTTTAAATCTGAAGTTTCAATTGATGTCACAAACGCAAGAAATGACTTTATATTGGTTTCAAAATTATTCCAAACTTCCTTTATTCAACAATTAATTTTTATTTTCATTTTGGATCATCATTTTGATTCATCTATGTTATTTTTGTATATTTAAATAAGAAATAAATCGTCAATTAAAAAAAAGTAATTCTGACAAGGTAAACAACAGAACACAAAATTAATTCAACGCTTGTTGCACTTGTGTGAGAGAGTGTTTTTCATCGATGCCTAAAATGTCTTCTGCTTCACGAATTCCACGCCAGAAAAAGTCCAATGATCTTAATAGCAACAATCGTATGACCTCATTTGATTTTTCCATTCGAACAGACTCTTTTATTTCAACGGATCCAATATTGTGTGTTCCAAAGAATCGGACTCTCGCGCGCTTTTTGTTTGCCGTGAATTTTTCTATCACACTTGGCCACGGGGTGTATCCTTTCATCTTTGCTAGGACTATTTGACCTTCTGATAATTTATCATTTTTGTTATCTGCTTTGCATTTGCGCCAAGTCGATTCAATCAATTTATTCAGTGTTTTTGGTTGATTGTCTTTAAATGGATGCTCTATCGAGCAGTGATTAACGATTGCACCCGTCGAATCGAAAGACACGCCAATGTTGATAGTTTTGGAACCTTTTAATTTGAGACTTCTTTTATTCACATTGAGCGTGCCTTTGCGAATTTTGACATCAAAACTGAACACTTTGTGAGCCGTGCTAGATTTCGAACTATATGAAATATTATATTTACGTAATAAGTCATCAATATTCTCCAAAACTACTTTACAATTTAAATATTTTTTTTCTTATTTGTATCGTTCTGATTTTGTATTTTTCGCAAATGTTCGTTTTGTTTAATTTGAACTTTTTTTATTTTGGCCATCGCAACAAAATGAAGTAAAATATAAGGTATACACGACAATGATTTTTGTGTCAGTTGGCTGATAGCTCATCTCAATATGGTGATCATAGAACCGTTTGACTTTATGTTTTAATTTACGCCATTT
>NW_022202189.1:0-2617 GCF_009176525.2 Contarinia nasturtii | reverse complement strand
CACTCTCCATTTCCATCGATGAAAAATTAACAGCTGTGTTTGTCGTGTCATCTAATAGTGGTTTCTGTATTGCCAGCGCTGAGCTGGCGGCCGAAGACCCCTCCGAACACGTTGAAAATCCTTGAAACTCTTCTCGAATTCAATAAAACAAGAGCGGCAATCACAATCATCAAAATGCGGACTAGCTCTCGGCAAAACATCCTTAAAATGACGTTGGTTATTGAAACCATCATTCCAATGGCCTCGTCGACGGTCAGTTACCCAATTCTTTCTTTGAAATGAACGGCTGAATGGATAACTGTGTGTGTGCATGATCATTTCTCGGTTCCTGACGATTTGGCTGCCGATTTCGTTGTTGTTGTTGCTGTTTTTCTGTTTCTTGTTGTTGTTTTTGCTTGTTTTTCTGCTTTTGTTTTTGTTGTTGTTTATTCCAGGTAACATCTTTTAAAAATCGTTAAAAACCAGCAAAATGAATAACTTACACTAGTCAACCAATTTGATTTTTTAGTAATGAATCGTTAACCAATAATAAAGCCAATACGACTTCAGTAACGCGTATTAGAACAATTCACGATTCGTGTACACTCGGCACATCATCGCTGCTTTACGGAATATCAGCCGCTGAGTTCACTGCGAACTGTCGTGCATCTAATGCATCAAAGAAAGTTCGCAAAAAAGAGAATGAAAAATGTACATATGGCTACTTGATGTTTTTTGACCATGTTGCAGTGAATTCTACTGCTGATATTCGCCTAAGTAGCGAAGATGTTCCGAGTGTACACGAATCGTTAATCCTTATAATACGGGTTACTAAAGTCATGCTCAATTGGACCCCAGCACGTCGGAGTTTTTTTTAAATACCGGTTGAAAGAAAATGGTCAATATTGACCAAAGATAGTATGAGATAAATCAACACTGAGGTCACATTACGGATAATATTTTCAATTCCCAAACCGCTTTGTAATGCTGAAGTCCATAGCGATCCAATGCCATAATAAACACTTGAAACGATCTCGTGGTATAAAAATTATGGTGGTGTATATTCAAAACTTCGACTAAAAAAGACCACTTCCTTCATTTTTCTTCATATCCGATATTCTTTGGAATGGTGATCTTATTAACAAATTTACCCTTCTACCGTTAAAAGAAATCAATGTATATGAATTTAACGCCATACAGTTCAACTTCGTAATTACAATCAAGCTCTTTGTAAATTTCAGTACAAGGATAAAAAGTCCAAAAGGCCACATTAAACTATCAGGAAACCTCTTTTAGATTTCAAATCATCACAAAACGTTGCAAATCTTCAAGAATTTCTCCAAATATATGCTCTAGGTAGATTTTGAGTCATTCCAATGAAAATAGAGGATTCCTCTAGAACAAACCTTTTATTTTTGATTTAATATTGACAATTTTCTTTCAACCGGTAAATGCCGTTTTTTAAATAAAAAAAAAAACTTGGACGTGCAGATCCCAGAACGAAGGAAAACTCTGCAACGATTTTTAAAAGATTAAGTTTTTTAAAGGTTTTTAACGATTATTAAAAGATTTTACCTGGATTAGTAAATCTGTATAATTTGGCCATTTGAAGGTTTATAAAGACCACAATGGTCTTAATTGATGAAATAAGATCAATTTGAGCGTAGTAATGTTAAAATCAAACCAAAATTGTTATTTCTAAAAATCACATTTTTTTCGATTTTTTTTTTTTAAGTTCTCACTCACTCTCTTTCTTCACTCTCGTTCAAGTCGCCACCCTATATGACATATAACCCCATCAAAAAATGGCTGTTTTGGAATCAGCTCATGCTTATACAACTACTCTGGGCTGTAGAGCCAAATCGAGAAAAATTCATCCACCCTATTACGCATACCAATGTAGTTTGCATTGGCATATAGTTTTGGCTGCACTGAAAAACTAGCTGACCCCCGCCCTACGAATTGGGTCATTCAGGGCGGCAAAAACTATATGCCAATGGAAACTACATTGGTATGCGCAACTTTGATGGGAAGAATCACATATGCTCATTTGAGTCATAACGGATGAATATCCCATTGTGAAGTCACAATGAAATGGGGCGTTTTCACTTTTCGACCCGAATTGAAGGAACAAGTTAGAAGGATTTAAACATAGGTCAAGAGAGATTGAATGTATGGAGTCCATAGGTAATTTTTCACGGGGCATCCGAATATGTAAATAATTTTGGGGTATGGACCCAATTTCGGTGTATTTTTCGAATTTTTTGTGAATTTTGTAGGGGGGTGATGGGAGGGGATGGACAATGGTCTAAATGAAATGAGTGGATAAAATAAGCTATAGTTTGTCATACATATGAGTGCAAAATTCCGCACCTTTTCATCATTTTACCCTAATGAGGGCTCTGAATTGTTAGGGGACTGGGAAAAAAGGGGCACAACATCAAAATCATTTCTAGGGTATTTTGGGATGCTGATTCCGAATTTTCGAGTTTTAGGTCGAAAAAATCATACCTTGAGGGGTTATGACCCCCGACCCCCCGAGGGGTGGGGGACTTGGAGGGCAGGCAAAAAATTTCTGTCGTCATTCTGAACAACTTTGAGTGAATAATGAGCTGTCAACGATACATTGTTTTTTTTT
>NW_022202188.1:0-7070 GCF_009176525.2 Contarinia nasturtii | reverse complement strand
GGAGAATTGGCCAAGCACGCCGTCAGTGAAGGCACCAAAGCCGTCACCAAGTACACAAGCTCTAAATAAGCTGCTTCGAATTCAAAACAAAGAAACGGCCCTTTTCAGGGCCACCAAATAAATAACTTATAAAGAATTTTAACAAAAATCCATTCTTGCTTTATTCTTATTTTTATTTCTTAAGTTAAGTAGTACTCAAAAAGTTATTTAGCAAAAATAAAGATGACAAATCAATAACTGATATAGAATTTAAAAAAAAACACCATCATCGAATTTATAATCAACGACACTTCTCAAAGTCAAATACATAATATTTGTTTTTTTTTTTTGTGTTCCATTGAATGGACATTCCATGTAAAATTTTATGAGAAACATTTTTGCAAGCATTTTTTTTATAATAGATATTTTTCGGTGTTGATTTTTGTTCGTCGAATGAAACTAGATTTGATTTGAAACATGTAAAAACATGAAAACTCTACTTATTGCATTATGCACATTATATATCCGAATGGCAGAGAAGCTGACTTTAAAAAAATAACAATGAATGATATAAAGTTGTGTAGGAATAGAAACATCATGAAATACAAAAAGACGAAGTATTTTCCTTTTCAACGTCAAATTTATCGGAACGATTTTTAATTAAAATAAATTATCTTGATACTGGAAGTAAACAACAAATTTCATAATAATTTATCGAAAATAGTACTGAAAAGAACTTTTTGGTTATGAAGAGAGATCAATTGGTTGAGATTATTGAAAATTCTTTATAAAAAATAAATTGTTGGCCCTGAAAAGGGCCGATTTTTGTTGAAAATTTGTTAAATATTGAATTTAAGCACGTTCACCACGGATACGACGGGCCAATTGGATGTCTTTTGGCATGATGGTAACACGTTTAGCGTGGATGGCGCACAAGTTGGTGTCTTCGAACAAACCAACTAAGTAGGCTTCGCTGGCTTCTTGCAAAGCAAGAACAGCTGAGCTCTGGAAACGCAAATCGGTTTTGAAATCCTGAGCGATTTCACGAACCAACCGTTGGAATGGCAATTTGCGAATCAACAATTCAGTCGATTTCTGGTAACGACGAATTTCACGGAGAGCGACAGTTCCTGGACGATAACGATGTGGTTTCTTCACACCTCCGGTGGCTGGTGCGCTCTTACGTGCGGCTTTGGTTGCCAATTGTTTACGTGGTGCCTTTCCACCAGTCGATTTACGTGCGGTTTGCTTTGTACGGGCCATTTCTTCTTTTTCACTTTAATGCTTTCTCAACGAGAGTTAAACAGAAACTGAATATCGTAGCACAGTGAGTGCACAATATTTATACTATTTCACGCAGGAGAAGTGACGCTACGATCACCGCATGTATTTTTCTCAAATTTACATTCATTTTCGATCTTAAACCATTTAAAACGAAATTATATTCAAGCTAAAGCCAATATGAATTTATTTTTGTAAAAATATTGCAAATATTTTGTGAATTTCATTGGAAAATCATCGAAAAAAATTCGTTTCGTTAGTTTGTAGGGGAAATTTTTTGGCGCGAACTTTGTGTTGTATGCTGTGGTGGGGATGACGCATGAATAGTATAAATGGAGTGTCGTTTCTGCAGTGAGTATCAGTTCAAGTTTGTCTTTCGTCGTGTAAAGAACTTTGAAAAATCTAAATCAAAATGACCGGCCGTGGTAAAGGTGGAAAAGGATTGGGAAAAGGTGGCGCAAAACGTCATCGTAAAGTGTTGCGTGATAACATCCAAGGCATCACAAAACCTGCCATCCGTCGTTTGGCTCGTCGTGGTGGTGTCAAGCGTATCTCAGGCTTGATCTACGAAGAAACTCGTGGTGTTTTGAAAGTTTTCTTGGAAAACGTCATCCGAGATGCCGTCACATACACCGAACACGCCAAACGTAAGACAGTCACCGCTATGGATGTCGTCTACGCTTTGAAACGTCAAGGCCGCACTTTGTACGGTTTCGGAGGTTAAATTAATCCCGATCATCAACAACAACAAATTACAGAAAAACAGCCCTTTTCAGGGCTACCAAAAACATTTTTATCAAAGAGCTTCTTAAATCAATCTAAACATTCACAATTTTTCGAAATAATAAAATCTAATCGTCAAATGTCAAATAAATAAAGCCACTAAACAAACTTTATTAAAGTTGAATCCTTTTTCAAATATATATATACTATTCGGTTTATTTTATGCGTTGATAATATCATTTAAAATGACACTTCCTTACTTACATTTACTTCATTATATTCTGTATTTTTTATGGTAGCAAAATACATTCAGTCATTTAAGCTTTTGGTGCTTTGGCAGCCTTTGGCTTTTTGGCTGCGGCTGGTTCCTTTGCTGTTTTCGGTTTTGATGTCTTTGGCTTCTTTGGGGCAGCCGATTTCGATGGTTTGGTTGCCTTTTGCTTTGATGGAGCCTTCACCTTTGGTTTGACCGATTTTACTTTTGGTGTAGCGGCTTTCTTTGCTACTTTAGCGGTGGCTGAAGCGGCTTTCTTTGCTACTTTGGCGGTGGATGAAACGGCTTTCTTTGCTGCTGGTTTCTTTACTGGTGGTTTTTTTGCTGCCTTTGGTTTCTTCGGATTGACAGCTGTTGCCTTTTTCACTGGCTTCTTCTTTTCGACCTTTGGTTTAAGAGCAGCGGCTGACAATTTGAATGAACCGGATGCGCCTTTGCCTTTTGTTTATACAATATATCATATTTATTACTTCAGAATAAATTCTTTAGCCGCTTGAGAAGATATTGTTTGAAAATCTCTATCATATTCGAATACTTTTTGGCTTTAAAAGACCCGAATAAATTCGAAAAGTATCAACCTCAAAAGCCCAAGCAAAATGAAAGAAATTTAGAATTTCTGTCGAAATAATTACGAAAAATGTGATAATCTCATAATAGTTATCCATGATTAATTTGCTCATCACTGCTATTTTTTATTCTTATAAAACATTGTATGCACCAACAAAAAGAAACAAAATGACTTTTAAGTATATAGGCAGCTATATAAAAAGTGTAGGAATTCATTTCACAATAAATGAAAAGTCAAAGAAACAAAACCATACGGTGTATGAAATATTAAAATATTTTTTTTATAAATGAGCAAAATTGTTGTCTTCATTGTTTTGCACAAATGAACTCGGGTTGAATGATTAATTTCAACGATAGGGAAAGTCATACAAGAGAAGAAAGCAAATACAATCATCTGTCATTTGAAGTCATGCATTTTGAATGGCTGCACAAATCTAGAAAAATATAGTCTTACAGTGATACTTTAATTTAGTTTGTAGTTTTAATAAAGAAATGTTATTTATTTAATGTGTTCTGTATAAAGTGCAGAATTTAATGTTGGCAATTCAAGTGGCAAAAATGATTGAGTTTATTTGTTTGTTTGTTACATTTTTGTTTTGTTCGGAATATGGATAAATCTAATTCATTGTAAACTACTGGATCTCGTGGACAGGGTTATGAGCGATTCGATTGCGTAACATTATTGTTGTCAAATTTTTACAAAAAATAATGATTTAAATCGAAATTATGCCACTCCTATGATTGAAACTTAGTCTGATTCACCTGCAGAATCGGGTTCATAAATATTCACATGATATGGGTCATCTAAGCTCATATGCCGGGTTAAAGCATTTATTTGACGAGTTTCATCAATTTCGATTTTGTCATTAGGCTGGAACGTTCCCGGAAGTATTACATACACATTGAGGTATGCGATATCACCTGAAATAAAAACAGTATATTATTTTTTTTATCAATCATTTAGTTCAGAATAAAAAAAAATCATTCATACCAATTTGAAAAATGATGGGTTCGACGTTTATCATAAGTCCCGTTTTTAAGTGACTCTGCGAAAAGTATTGTATATGTGCAAGTTCTACAAAATAACTGGTAGGACCATAATCATCTTCAGTGGGTCCTACAGCTACACTCTTCACTTTAACCATAATCCAAACATTTCTCAGGTTTCCATTATTAACATCAGGCTGGTTTTCAATAGGTACATGATAAGTCATAGAACCTATAGTTGGAAAAAAAAGCAAGAAAATGAAAAAAAAGATTGTCCACAACATCCACAACACCCTGCATATTTGTATGAAATTATTGCGGATCACCCACAACAAAATTACAATTGTCCGCTTTAAAAATATGAGAAACACAGTATTATTACTTACTTCCAGATGCATTGCAACCAATCAGAAGTACTCCAAATAGTAGCGAAATTGCAATGACGAACTTCATTTTTGATTTCAATACTGAATTCATTTTCATTGTACAACGATTTATATACTCTCGAGAACCAAATGAATTATGTATAAAGAATGTAATGCACATAGTATGCAATTGTGTATTGATTTGTCTCGTTGTACATGAGCAAATTAGATAAATATGTAGTGTTTTTATTTTATCTACGTGCTTCTTTTGCAATTTTTTTTTTCAAAATATTCAAACATTCAACGACAGTTCAAATTCTATTACCTCATTGTGCTAAGAAGTGATAAAAATATTTTCTACGTGATTCCAGAAGTACTTTCGATAATTTCGGCACATGCAGTAATGAGTTCGCATTGAATTCGAAAATGCATTTTAATTTTTGTTTATTTCGAATACCACTCGTTTGACTAATAACAAACGGAGTAATTTCCGGTGGCAATATCTTTCACTTTCGTAAGTCACACATGTTTGCATGTTTGTTTATATTTTTTTTGTTTGGTTACTTGGCGGTAAAATAACAACAAAAATAATAGTTTTCACCGCTTTTCGTGCGGAAAAGTAAAATAATGGGATTATAATGAAACGACTTTTATTTTTAAAACTATGAACATATTGATAAACACATATTTCTTTATATTGTACTTCGATTCGTAATAAATTATGTTAAGAATATTCGGAAAATGTTTGTTGTGAAAATAAATATGATGATTTCAACACAAAAATTTCCAAATATTCTTTCACGATTAAAAAAAAAAACAATTAAAATTTTATATGGCGTCACTACGGAACTCTTGAACATTATATTAGCAAACTACTACATACAAACTAGATTCCATCTACTTGCTGAATGATCGTAACGTAAGATGATGTCGGAGTCAACTTCTTGTTTATGTTTACATTCATTCATCTATGTCAAATAAGCATATGTTACTCGTTCATTTTCGCATGTTATTTTCGCATTGCATGCATTTAATTTAGCAAATAAAGACCGTTCTATTAGTTCATTAAAGTTATTTATTAAAAAGATTTACTCATTAAAAAGAACAATACTCTTTGATTAAAACCACAAACAGTAGATGTTTTATCTGGTATTTGCCATTCATCTCCCAGGTGTTCTCGTAATTCTTTGCGCCAGTTTTTGTTGGCGTAATATTTCAATAGAGCAATTTTTCTAAGTGATTTGAAACTGGACACCAAACGAAGTACATCATCAACTGATATGTCAGAAAAAACTTCGATTTCCGTTAGTAATGGTATTGCGTTCATTAGTCGTGTGACGTTAAAATTTGAAGATGATTCCTTGAAACTTAACCACTTAATGGTTGGATGTTTTTCGATGAAGTCATAAACATCTTCCGTCATTTGACTTCCTATACAAAAATATTCAACTTGATCAAACAAAAATGGCATTTCTAAGTTTAATTTTTCACCAAGATGTCCGAACTTTTTAATGTTTTTCAAATGAATTTTGTTGCCATTAGAATTGGAAAATAATACAAAATTACCCGACAATGTGAGTTCTTCAAGATTTTGCATTGGTTCGATTAAATTACGAAATGTTTCAAAATCAAAAAAAGGTTCTCTGTCAGTGTCAGCCGCATTCGCACCAAGATATAGTCTTTTAAGCTGTGGATTCAAGCGTAAAATGGCTGCCATCTCGTCCTTTGTTGAGTCTAATAAACGTTTCACGTGATAATCAAACTTAAATCGTTCCAATTCAGGAAAATGACCCACCACACAACTAATGTTATGAATGGCCATTTCATTCTCATTGTGATTCTCCTGACTCCCATATCCAATGCAACATTTAAAATATTTTACATTCGGGAAAGTCCTTTCGAGCCAGCCACTGTCGAATAAATAACTATTAACGAATACAACTCTTTGAACTTTTGTGAATGTCTTTGTGAGTGGTCCAAGTTCGTTTTTTCGTTTGTTAGCCATGTAAAATTCGAACGTGACTAACGACTCAGCACAATATTCATTGAGGTAATTGAGCAGTAAATCATTGAGCACTGAAGAAGTAAACCACACATATTTGATCAAGTGACCAAAACAGTGTAAAAGTTGAAGTGCAGATTTCAATTCCTGTATATCTATACGTCTATAGTTTAAATGTACCTTAAAAGGTAGAAAAGGTTTTCTTCTAAATACACTAAAAGATACGGTAAATTCGCCATACTTCCGCAGGTAAAAAAACTTAGCCGCTTTACGCAGTTTTTTATTTGCATAGGCCACATTCAGAAGATCACCAAATTCCAAATACTCAAAACATTCTTCGAGACAGTCAATATTCATATCCGTGATTTTCATTTTGGCGATGGGACCTGTGAAAAAATAAGAAATAAAATAATTTAAAATTTTGAATTTCGCTTTTTTAATTGATTGACAGACAAGCTGAGCTCTGGAAACGGAAATCGCGTTGGAATGGCAACTTGCGGATCAACAATTCTGTAGATTTCTTGTAACGACGGATTCCACGGAGAGCGACTGTTCCTGGGCGATAACGATGTGGTTTCTTCACACCTCCGGTGGCTGGTGAGCTTTTACGAGCGGCTTTGGTTGCCAATTGTTTACGTGGTGTTTGCTTTGTACGGGCCATTGCTTCTTTTTTACTTTGACACTTACTCAACGAGAGTCGAACACAAAATGAATGGCGAAGCAGCGAATGCGCATTCTATTTATACACTTCAACGCAGGATAAGTGACGCTATGATCGTTCTCCTTACACCGTGTGCGTTAGTAGGGGTGACGCATGAAATGTATAAATAGAGTGTCGTTTCTGTAGTGAGTATCAGTTCAAGTTTGTCTTTCGTCGTGTAAAGAACTTTGA
>NW_022202187.1:0-2473 GCF_009176525.2 Contarinia nasturtii | reverse complement strand
TCCGAGTCAAGGTACAGCTTCTCGACGCCTTCCTGTGACACATTGTTGTTTTTTTGAAATGCCATCGTGCTTATCGAAGCTGCCTGATTTTAGAGATCTAAATTTATTTCAGAAAGAAAAATGCATTGAAAAGGCCAACATGAGTTTTTTGAATAAAATGTGATGGTTCGGAATAAGAGACACATATCTATTGAATATATCGAGAAGAGAGTATGTTATTCAGCGCTTATAGCTGAGTAATGTCTGAATAAAAACATACTCTCCTCTCAATATTTTCTTTAGATATTAGAATATAGAAAGCATGAAGCACTGTGGCTAGGTTAAATGTTGGGTTAGAAAATTGTTGGCCACAGACATCTATCAATACTTCTTTTTTTTAAAATATTGAAAATATTCCGTTTACCTTTTTAACAATTGTCTCTTCAAATTCGTGGTCCACAAAATGTGTTTATAATGTTAAATGTACACAAACGGAAAGTTTCTCCAGTTAAATCTGAAATTGGTTCAGAATAGGAAAGTATTTTGTCAATCTCTTCATTTAGCCATTTCAGAACAATTGGATAAAAAAATACTTACATTTGCAGTTTGTTTTCCAAAAGAAACTACAGCAATTGTAGTAATTATCGTCAAGATAAGTAATGATCAAAAGACGTAGTTGTAATAAAGATAGAAAAAATGTTGTACTTTTCTTGTTCAATCGATAACCTCCAATTGAGTTTTATTACGCAGTTATGATAGCATGTCTGTGTGTTCCTCTACAAACTTTGACAGATTACTACTGAACGATTGAACGAAGAAACAATCGGGTGCGTTCAATTAAAATTCAGTGCTCGCAATTCGAAACTTGAACTTAACGTTTAGTTATGATAATTTAATATGAAAACTTTCAACTAAAAAAAATTGTACGAATAATAAAACAATAAAACACATACGATTGAAGTGCATTTATTTTTGAATTGACAAAATGTTTGAGATATTTTTAAGGAATTATTTTCGGCCATAAATGGCATTGAAAATGAAAAAAGACGGAAAAAATTGTAATTATTCATCTCTTTTTGAAATGATCACTGGGGTTGGCTCAACGTCGTTTTGCTTGAAAATACTTGTTTTTTCCAAAATATATTCTAAGCGCCTTTTGCTGTCAATTGTCAGGATATATTCTTCATTTTGATCGATAACAACTTGAACTGGAACAATTAATTTCGCACCGATGGTAGACGAAATGTTTACGTTCCCCAATAGCAATGGTTGATCGTCTTTTCGTCTACGCAAAGTGATTGCAGCCTTAACATTGTAATCTGTGGCCCGAGAGGTGCAAAGAGGTGTTTTGACAAAGTGTATTTCCTTCAAAACCAATCGAGCATCCAGCGTAAGAGTACATTCAAATGGCAAAGAATACAAAAAATATGGTAAATCACAACAACGCGAAATGCTTATTTTTTTAGTCATGATTGATTTCAGATCGTCTTCGTTAAAAAATCGTTTATAGCTGCTAACATGTTGTGAAAACTGTTCTTTGCTCAGGTCTGAGAATGGAATTCGATGGAATGAATCATTGAGCTGTGCTCTTAAATTGGATGGCGTTCCTTGCAACTCATTTCGAACACATTCAGCTTTGGCCCATGCCATGCTTGCGTCAACGATTGTCGATGGACTGCACTGATTGGACTGAATTGATGACACCAGTTCCAGGATTTTGTCCAGTATTGTTGAATTGCATTTCAAGAAATCGTCTGATTTTAGTATTCCTTCCGGATTAAGTTGGATCTTTTGCTTACAGAATATGATGGTGCTTTTTAAATCAAGAAGACGGGCCAATTCATAAGCAGAGCACATATCATTGATGGTTAGTATCTTCTGCAATACTTTTTCGCAGAACGTCAAACCATCAGCCACTTCGTACTTGTGACACAATTTCATGACGCTAATGATGTTGTGGGAAGTCAATTGAACTTTTTCCAGATAGAAGAACTGTAAAAACTCTTTGAATCCGTTGGGAGATGTATCAACGATTTTGACGTCACCCTTTTCTTTCATTGGACCATAAAACATGGCTTTAAACACTGGACTTCCCACGGAGAGAATGTTTTTGTGGGCAGGAACGCTGGTCTCTATGGTAAGAATGGCATTGGTTTGAATCACAAATTTAACGTCGGCTGTTTCCGAGTCAAGGTACAGCTTCTCGCCGCATTTCATTGACAAATTGTTCTTCCCCGTAATCAGCCTTGCGCTCATTTTGACTGGGTGGTATTGGTTTTCAAGCTGGGTTCGAGAAAAAAATACCGTAAAAAATAAAACATAGAGAAATATGCAGTGTTGAAAATAAGAAACAGAAAATTGATATACAGAAAGCATGGAGCCACTGAATAGTTAGGATAGGCCATTTTTGACCAGATATTTATACAAAATTCTTTTTTACCTTTTTGGTATTTCACAACTTTTCTCGACCCTTTGGTGTTTAGAACGGTGATGT
>NW_022202186.1:0-3503 GCF_009176525.2 Contarinia nasturtii | reverse complement strand
TACCCGTACTTTGGTCAAGGCCACAAAACTCAAGCCCAGCATAATAAAGGTCCATTTTCCAAGGCGGCGATTACAATCGTGTACGATTTCAAATCGTTGGCCAAAACCGTTAACGATTGAGATCAATGGTTTTTTTGACGCCAAAATCGTGAACGATTTATTATTTGTGGTTTTTTTGACGCCCGATTTGAAAAAAAATCGTGGACGATTGCAATCGTCGCCTTGGAAAATGCACCTTAACAAAACGTTACAATGCTATTGTTTAAAAAGAAATCTTAATGCTACATGTAATTAAAACCGGTCGTCATCGGAAACATCGACAACATAAACGTAGTCCTCCTAGTAGTCCTCATCGTCAACTGCTTGATTATGTACGGCAGCATTTTGATTCTGTGCAAAGACCTGAAACCAAAATCGTAAACAACAAATTGCTAGCCAAAATATTTTTCAACATTTTTAACTTCAGTGAACTTTTTTCACCTTTGTACATGATGTTCTTGGCTACAACGATATCCAGTGTTTAGTTGCCAGTTTTTGAAACATACTTGAAGTTTTGACACTTAACCATCTGAATCCATTGGAATGTGTTCTGCGTTGGCTGCATTCAATCGATTAACAAAATCAACTGCATATTTAGTATTTACGCAATTTTTGGTACACTCGGCTGCTATTCATGGTGATAGACACGTTCGGTAAATTCCATTGCGATGACTCATCTTCACTTGGAATACAATGCTGACAAACTTTGTTTCGATCGTTTTTGGTTCGTCGATCGAATTCGTCGGAAACACTTTGCACAAGTTTGCGATATATTGTATTCGTCGACCAATCGTACGATACAATTTCCCAATTGAATGCCCGAGAATAAAAGCGAGACTTCTATTCCCAACTTCTTGAACCTGTTCAATAGTCGTCGTAATCCCGGGCATCGCAATCGCTTTTTAATACCAATTGGTGAGTTTAGAGTTATTTGAGCTGCACCAATAAAAACAAGCGCTGACTTTTTTTCGTCAGCGTGTCACTGGCCCGAATACTTCTCTTCGATGTATTTATCGAGACGGAGTCGAATGAACTTTCTTGTTGCGTGTACACTGCCATAGCTGGTTTCACCACTTTCACATAGTTAGCGATGTAACACATCCAATGTGAACGTCCTTTCGGCGATGGAAAAAATGCATAGCATTTATAGTCGAGCTCCCATTGTTTTTGCAACAATTCAGTCGATTGATCGGATTTACGCTTGCGTTTTCTATATTTCGCTTTGAAATGGTATTTCGGACCATCAATTGCCGGATCGAACGTGTTTGCGAACGGTGGCGTCCCATGTACGAATTCCTGGATCGATTCCAAGCACATAATCAAATTCAAAATTATTGTACTCCTCTTTGATGGTGTTGTCATCAAGTTCCGGTATATTGCGTTCGGGCTTCACGAAACATAACGAAACTGCCACAAAATCGGTTACCACAGTAAAATCAAATCCTTACGATTTTAAAGTTTCGGAATTTTTGGCAAGTCAAATATTATATCCCATTATATAGCTCGATTGCTATCGTATTCAGATTTTCCAAAGTTTATTGGCTGACCGCGTTTTCCTTTTGCCAATTTCAATGCTCCAAATTTGTTCGCAATACCATAAAAATGATTGTTCATGACATTGTTGTTCGGATCGCGTCGATATTGGAACCAGCGTTGTTTCAACATTTCAGAGTCCTGCTTAGTCAAAAATTTGACTTATTATCATAGTTCTTTTATTATAACTAATTATTTAAGCCTTATTAGTTCTAACTAACATTTTTAATTACATACAGTATGTTTCATTATAGAGAGAGGTTGATTTTTTATAATAAAACTCAAGAGTTTTACAAAATTATTTTATATACATTCTATTTAGTATCTAAGCTACGGCGCCACAAATTAATATTTAATCCATTCTCCTGCCTTCTCGATCACACAGGCACATCTATTCGGCATACTTTTGCTCAAATTTTCAGCATATTCGCTTTGAAAACCTTTCCACTGGCGCTGAATGAATGAACTGAGCTGCTTCAAATTGCGGTATGTTTTACCACGAAGCCATGCCTTAATAATAGCCCAAAAATTTTCGTTCGGATTGCAATCGGGTGACTGTGGCGGCCAGTCCATTTGTTTAATGTCATTTTCCTCTTTCCAAGCATTGCATAGACGACTTTTGTGTTTTGGATCGTTGTCTTCTAATAGAAGCCAATTCGAATTGTGGTTGCCATAGAACTTCTTAGCGATGGGTAACTGTGTCGATGAATAATGTTGGTTCATCCTCACGGCGCTTGGAATCCCCGTGAATATGGTCACCTTTCCAAAACCAGCTTCACAAAAGCAACCATAAGCATGCACCTTTTTCGGATACTTTACCGTGCGAACGACCATTCTCTTTTGGGCTCTAGACTAGGCATGGGTAGTGCTATTCACCAGCCAAAATAATGACTCGTCAGTGTATATAACTTCGCTCCAATCTCTTGTTGAATTTTGCTTTGCCCCGTCAGTGCCTTTTTCTTCTGGTTTTCTGTCAAAAGCGGTTTCTTCAATTTACTGCGATAACGAACACCGGCAACATCTAATCTTCTCCTGATAGTAGAGCGCGAGACCTCTATTTTAAGACGGCGTAGCCGTTCAACACCTTGGCTCAACAACATACCTAAATTTTTATCGAACAACTTGACTCTCCGTTTATCTTCCTGTTGCGAGGAGGCTCAGTTTGGCTTCAGATTGGGCTGGTCGTTCACTTTTTTTCATGCTTATACTGCTGGATTCACTTTATTACGAACCCTTTTGACTTTTTAATGTATTTAGCAGTCGATGTGATCGACATTCTTTGTCCTTTTGGATGCAAATGCAGAAAAACGGCTTCAAACCGTGAATGAAAATGTTCGGAAATAATGTTTTCGTTGCACAACAAACACTGTACTGATTTGAGAGCTGTCATTGTTAATTGGCGTAGTAGCTTAGAGTCTCATATGGCAACACCAAAAACATTTTTAGGATATTTGAAATTTGTGGTAGTTAAATCAACCTCTCTCTATAATGAAACATACTGTAGTTATAGTCATTATCAATTATTATGTGTAAGTGGCTTGACTAATTGGCAATTATCAAAATAACATTAGTTAACTAGCGTTAGTTAAGAAATCTGACAACGTCAAATTTTGTTACTAAGGTTTTATTCCCACCGTCTAAAAATAATATAGAAAAGCAAGCGTGAATTCGATTATGAGAAACTCGTATAAAAGTGAAAAAAGCAAAAATAATTTGGTGTTTTTTTATTCAATTCATGTTTGTGTTTTTTATTGTTGTTAAAGTATTTCAATCACCCCAAAATTTTGAAACCGTAAAAGATCGTTTTTCTACGCATTTTGGGTATAGAGAAGCACAAAGCAACCGTTTTTTGGCCATGTTAATGTGGAGATGTGGTACACTGTATACTGTATACTGTTACTGTATACTGTTACTGTATACTGTTACTGTAT
>NW_022202185.1:0-1066 GCF_009176525.2 Contarinia nasturtii | reverse complement strand
TATAAAAAAATACGGAATGAATTATTTAGAATAATGTACAAGAGATAGTATATTCCAAGTATTCTGCACCTTTCGTTTTCGCTTGTCAACGCAACTTATTTGTCTGCAAAGGTTCTATTCAGATATTTTCTAAATGGGTACGTACTATTTTGAGCTCACGATCAACAAACATCAAGAAAGTTAATACGTGTTACCAAAAACCAAAAGAAAAAAGTTGAAAAACATCGGTGCGTGTGTGTGTGTGCATATGTTCACCTACTCTGAGAAAACTCAGATGTTAAAATTCAAAGTAATCAGAGCAAAATGCCATTTTAACATGAGGGTATTTTTTCACATGGTAAAATGTCATTTTACCCGCAACACATTTCTCTGCGGGTTTTACTCCATTTTAACATGTGACAAAATATCTCCATGTTAAAATGACGACAAAATGCCATTTTAACATGGAGATATTTTGTCACCTGTTAAAATGCCGTTTTACCCGCAACAAATTTCTTTGCGGGTTTTACTCCATTTTACCATGTGACGAAATATCTCCATGTTAAAATGGCATTTTGTCGTCATTTTAACATGGAGATATTTTGTCACATGTTAAAATGGAGTAAAACCCGCAGAGAAATGTGTTGAGGGTAAAATGACATTTTACCATGTGAAAAAATACCTCCATGTTAAAATAGCATTTTGCTCTGATTACTTTTAATTTTAACATCTGAGTTTTCTCAGAGTAGTTTGAAATATCTGTAAAATATGTAAAGAGTGGATAAAAGAATCGAAAAAAATGGCATAGTATAGTATGCCATGCTGCATAGCCCATGCATAGCTTCCGATATTTGATACATCATTTCTTATAAATGCAGGGGCATCGTCAGAGGGGAGGTGGTGCAGCGATCCAGCAGACTGGAAATTTCCTCGTTTTTGTGAAGTATCATGTTTTTGCTGTTGTTGGGAAAACGGATGTGAAATTATACCCTTTTAAAAATTGTGGAAAGTTTTTCGTTCGACAACTGTTCAGTAAAATTGCGCCAAATTCAAACATGAAAAATGTTTAGTGATAAACTGACAAAAC
>NW_022202175.1:0-1029 GCF_009176525.2 Contarinia nasturtii | reverse complement strand
CAATTAGATTAAAATTCGTTGAAATGAAAATCACATAAAAAAATATTTTTTTCCAATACGAATGCGATCAACTTCCAAACGAATTACGTTTAGACGCATTTGATCGCTTGGTTCCATAAAACGATAGGGATGAGATTGATAAGAATAAGCCACCAATTCTGGATCAATCACTAAATCACGATTACGTCCAGCTAAATAAAAAAACAATGCACATAAACACCGAGAATATTCAAATTCATAAAAAAAAAAAATACCCATGTGAGCATCGATCAATAGTCTTATGCGATTGTTTTGTTCGTGGTTCACTTGACGATTTTCAATGAATTCCATTTCATGAGACAACAAATGAAATCGTAAGAAACTCGATAACCGATTTGAGGTTTCTTCATGTTGTTCGTTCGACATTTTTAAAACTTATTAACTTTATGAACTTTTTCTTTTTATGATTTTTTTTTTGTATTCTTAAAAAACTATAAGCGATTTGAAGTTTGTCGGATCCTTGAATTCTGTGTTTGATCTTGATCGTTTTGCATTTTGTAACTGTTTGATGAAGTGATATGTTTTGAACTTATATTTATATGCAACCTTTCGATGCGTTTGAGATTTGCGGTGGCTAATGCATCTGTCTCTAAATGTCATATGATGAAGCGAATTGTTTTAACTCTTCAACCAAATCGTCGAACGGAATGGAATGAAGGGTTTTTAGCATTTCCCCCTCATCCGTTTGCTTAAAAATGTTGACATCGTCAATCGCATGAATTTGCGTGTCTTGCACCATCAACTCACTGTCAACGGCATTAATTTTTGTTTCTGGCATCGAATAAATCGATTCCAAACCAACTTCAGAATCACAAACACTTTTTAATGCTGCACTCGCGTCGTCAAGTAAAACTTCATCACCTACAAGTTTTAATAACTCGTCTTCGTTCACATATAAATTTGTATCATTCATTTCGAGTATTTTTTTTAATGACTTAATATAGTTATAAGCCATTATTGTTGTGCGCATGTATGAAATCCGCCTGCAAC
>NW_022202163.1:0-1494 GCF_009176525.2 Contarinia nasturtii | reverse complement strand
TTCAACTAATCCAGCTTTGGCCAGTACTTCTCGACCTTTGCTATGCATCACAGTGGTTGAGGTTAATAATGGACTATTAATCGATTCTTGAAGATCATCACCTGCAGTGCCTATTCGTTTAACTTGCCCAGTGTCACCAGTGCGATCATTCGTTAGAAACACACCGTTATAATCTGGATATGGCTGATAATCAGTAGATTGATCAGTAACGATGCTTTCAGGGATAACTCGATCATATTCTTCAACCGCAATTGAATCCCACCAGGTCTTTTTATAGCGTGGTTTGATCGTTAAGGTATTACTTGCAGGCTCACTGTAAATGAAGCCACCTGCAGCTTCTACAATTAATTTAATCGCAGCTATCGGTGTCAGATTCGAATAGCTCAAGCTTTCAGGAGGCAAGATCCAACCCAGCGCATCGATCAGATCCCAATTCAACACAACATCACTGTTCACTCTATCAAGCTCAGCTTGAACCAGTTGCACGGACGATCGCTCATTTTCTTGAGTGAAAGATCGTGTCGGTGAATATGGAGCATCAAGTAATGCAGTAGGACTACGACCTGAGAGCTTGTAAACATCTTTGCCGAACTGTCTTGAGCGTGAAATGTTTTCAAGCAACATGCGATGCTCATTGCCATTGATCATGATTTTTAGAATTACAGGCTGGCCATTAATCGGCTCAGTTTTAGACTTTTCATAAAACGGAATGGACAAATTATAAGACCAACTCCAACTGCTTCGATCTGTGCTGTAATCACCACTATAAATTTGAATCTCTTGTCCGTTGTCTAAACGAGTTACTTTGATTTCATTCACGATATACCACCAGTTGACAGGTGCAAGATTCGGTATGCACTCATCCGCACCAAAATTTAAAATAACATTGTGCGAATCTATGTCATGACATAAACAAACAAAATTAAGATCAGGTGAACCGACATACTCTGGCTTAGGCTGCGGCTCGATTGGATCTACTTTTGATTTGCGGTAATAGACTGCTTTCGCGACTTCCCAGGGGATTGAGTCAGTTGTGACTAACTCCAAGCCCTTGTCATGTTTGAACGTGAACCGCTTTTCAAAAACTTCTGCGACTTCATGACTAAAGGAAATTTCCTTACGCTTGCGAATCATTTCATCCCAATTGGTTTGACGATTAATCAGCAACTTCTGTGATTCATCAAATACCAAATTACGGGAAATGTATCGTTTATCGTTTTCTTGCCATATCAGATTTAGATCAGTAGCGAAGCCAGTTGTTTCTTCAAAAACCGCATGTATTGATTGCTGTAAAAAGTTAGATTGCGCAAAACCACAATTAACAAGATTTGAAATCGGCAAACTGCGCTCAAAAATAAAGGCGCTGTTATGCGCCTTAAATCTTGCTTTGCCATATCTGACATGGTTTTCAATCAATGCCGGTAATGTTCTTTGATACTTAAAAACACCTAAGTGATTCACTCCTAAAATAAAGGAGATATCAAAACTTGCCTG
>NW_022202152.1:0-1075 GCF_009176525.2 Contarinia nasturtii | reverse complement strand
GTTTTGATACGTTTCGGTACTTTTCGGTACTTTTCAATACTTCTGAGTATATTTAGTATTTCAGTACCGGTTTTCCCCTTGAGTAAAACAGTAAGTACATACCAATTATAATATGGTGAAGTCCGGCATTCAAAGAATAAAAGCAAATTAAGTGAAAAAAAATATTGTATAAATGTTTAGTCAGAAATGTGTTAATTAGTCAAAATGGGTGAGACTCAATCGAAAAAAACCACCGCAGACAGTTCAGGAATCATTAATAATAATCTCATATTAGAAAACGAAGTGAAAACAACAAACAACGACGAAGAGTTATTTCTGAAATTGATTTTCGCCGGGTTGATTGTAATAATATTAATTAAAATCGTTCGAGCAATAAGAAAAAATGCGTGTCAAACGGCATTTATGCTCCCACAAGTTAACGTGCCACAAGTAACTGGGCCACAAGCGAATAGGCCATAAAGTTGATAAAAAAGAGAAAAGACCTAAATTAAATCAAAAACAAAAGACAATCAATTAAGTGAACAAAATCAATAAAATCAGTGCGAAAAAATAATCTCACGGAAAAATTTCAACGAAACACATTCAATTTTTTTTTCTTTTCTCTACATATAAAAATATCAAATTTCACAATGGCAGACAGAATAAGTAGAATCGTATTATCGTATGACAATGCACGTCGCATTTCAAATTTGCTCATAGAAATAATGCAAATCATAATTGAAAGTCATCAAAATTCTTACATTGAACAAAACCAACGATACAGAATACACTTACAAACTGAAATGAGAAACCGTCGAATCCCGCAACATGCCAACCAAAATGTGGAAAAACGAAATGGTAATAATTCTCACAAAAATCGTCGACATTAAAATAAAATAATATTTTAACAAAAAAGCCAAGTTAGAAATTTTTTTTGTGAATGCAACGACAATTTCAAAGTGAATGAAAGTGATGAGTTGAAAAAAAGAGCATATATTGAAATGACAATTTCAAATCATTTTGTGCACACAATTATTTAGTGGAGACGCCGTGAATTATTTACAACAATGAAAACCTACAAAAGTAAAAAAAAAAA
>NW_022202151.1:0-1229 GCF_009176525.2 Contarinia nasturtii | reverse complement strand
ATTAAATATCACTTTTGGAAGAAAAATTGAATTTTTCCCATGGATGGCCATGGGCATCACACCAGACATGACACTTTACTCTATCAACCAAAGTCGCTCAAAATCTAATGGGTTCTATTCCTCGGCACCCCCAATCATCCTGTGAAGTCAGATTTTGAATTACTTTTCTTGTTTGAAAGTTATCGTGTTAACAAATTTTTGCGTACAGCGTACAGGGTACGCACATACATTCGGACATCGAAAAAACACAAGATTCGTGTTCCCTGGCCCCAAAAACACCCAGAAAACACATTTTTTATGGTTGTTAATTTTTCGACCGATTCCAATACTTTACCTTACACACTAGGTGTGTGCGGAAAAGTAATAACTGTCAAGTGTTGTTTTGTTAATAGGGATTTGCAAGTTTTCCATGTGGCCCGCCTGTCAAAGGGCTGTCGTCGACTTGTTCGACGGATTTGGTCCCCGTGGCGTTCACACATGTATCTCTTCTTTCACTATGATGCGTTCACTTGGATGCGCACTGCAATTATGTTCCATAAGAGACTGTATAAAATCCAAAACTGTGGCACAGCTAGCGCCACTACGGACAACTGTGGAGTTCTAGTTAGTTGTTTGTAACTGAGCAAAAGTCTTTTCACTAGTTGGCAGCAACTTAGTATAGATTACATTGAATTCTGTCGTGGCGCTAGCTGTGTGACACTTTGAGCATAATTTCGGTACGCTTGGATGAAATTAACGCCCAAAATAGAGTGCGTAGCTAATTTTGAGGGATAGACGCTCTGCTAACACCGCAAGTGCGAGTTACCGTACTCAAATATTTCTCTCTGTGCGTGTACACTAGGGTGTTTCCACATGCAAAATATTAAAAAGTGGCTATTATCATTTTGAAGAGCGTTAAATTCTGTATAAGATGATTTGATTTTTGATACTGATTGGTTGCCGATGTCACTTCCTGGACTAAAAACACATTTGTAAATTGATTTCATGTCGCATTCACGCCAAAATCTGTAATTGATGAAAATATAAGATTGAACTAAATTAAAAACGCTCAAAATAATTTTAATATCAAAATAATTGCCTAAATATTAATAAAAGTAACACAAAAACTCACAATTTTACCACAATAAACCAAAACAATGCAAATTCGCCAATTCATTTGACAGAATGACATTTGAAGCGTGATTCGCTCACGCATGACAAATGACAGGTTATGTGTCAAATGAATTGGC
>NW_022202150.1:0-1089 GCF_009176525.2 Contarinia nasturtii | reverse complement strand
TAAGGTAGCATACAGGCATGGCTCCCATACAAAAATTCAATTTTTGTGATTTTTTCAAGGAAACTGTATCAAAAATCGATTGTATCTCACACGTGGATGACACATATATGAGATTGGAGACTTTTTTATGCGAGTCTCCCTAATCAGCGCCATCATAAGTGACATCTCTCAACTAAATTTACATCTCTAGCATGTAAACAAATTTGCTCTATGTAACGTAACACAAATACACATATTTATTATCTCTTTTTATTTTAAGTAATATATTTTTCCTTTATAATAATAATAATTTTTTTAAATTTGATTTTATTTGAATTTTTGAACAAAACTATATTATTTTTTTAATGATGACAATGATGAAATATTATTTTTCTCCGACGTCTCCAACCAAATTTACGTAATATATTTTACGTATTCATGTTTTTGATTTGTCAATTTAGATTTATGTCATTTCGTCATTTTTCGCATTTTGAAGTCGCTGTAAATAGCGTTATAAAAATGGTGAGAAATAAATATTGAACTGATATATTTTTTATCAGTAATTTATTCTTTAAGTTTATTTTATCTCTTTATTTTGTTTTTTACCAAAAGCTGTGTATTGTTTTATGTTTGTTTTTAAATATTTTATGTAACCTAACAAATAGGTTGGTGATTGGATTGATATTGAAACAGGACGTTCCAAATTGACAAATGACTAAAAAAACATGAATACGTAAAATACATTACGTCAAAAATGTCACAATCTCTACCATCTCTCCAAGCCAACAGATGGCATTAATGTAAACCATTCGCAATGTGTCTCTTCTTAGAGCCATCCACTTGGTATCTCAAAACTAACCTCGGATTCGGTTTTCTCGTGCCAATTCTCGTGAGAATAAATTTAATCTCGTGAGAATAAATTGCACCAAAACAAACAAGAAACTAAAAAAATCTTATCTTCATTTGATTCACAGAGTATTAAGTATAAGTACAAAACACTTCGTTCGAAGTTCTCACTGTGACGCAATATTGTAAATCTGGAAATGTTCTGATATAAATTTTCAGTGACGCGTTCGTTCATATACGCATACAAAATGTTAATATTGCGTC
>NW_022202149.1:0-2293 GCF_009176525.2 Contarinia nasturtii | reverse complement strand
GTGCTGATGCCATAATTACGTACTAATTATGTACTATGCGTACCTACCAAAAAAAATTTTTGTACCTCACCCCGTATGGCCTAGGCAAACTGTTATAAAATCATGATTTTTTCAAAAAAAAAATTTTTTAACGGCAAAAAAATTGAAAATGTTATATATGCTATAATTACGTACTAATTATGTACTTTCATTGCCAAAAAAAAAAAATTCGATTTCCCCCAAAACTGCTATAAAATGGCTATACAATGTTATGGCCCCTACAAAAAAAAATTTTTTTCGTACATTTTAAAAATTTGAAAATGGCATAATTACGTACTTATTATGTACTATTTAAAAATATATCACTTCATGGGTCATGTTCATCGTGTCGGAAAAAATCCAGTTGCTTATATTTTATAAAAAAATTATCTGTTATACCAATTATAATTTATGGATCTTTTCGAACACTGATTCAACAACTATATAGGAATTACGTACTAAATTTGTCCTATTCAAAAATACCATCCGACCCCCCCATTCTGACCGCAGCACACATTTTTCACTCCCTGACCTATTTCACTGAAAGTCGAAATAATGCCGATTCAATTTTTTTTTGAGAAATTTTTTCATATCAATTTTTTTAAATTCTGAGTTCAAATTCATGCCTCATATTCACTCAAAAAAATCAAGTTCAATTATTTTAGTCTGAAAAAAAAAACGCACTGTATGAAGGGACATTGAGCGATCAAATGGCAAACATCACATCAAATTTCAACGTCAATTCGATCAATGTACAACTTCATAAACATACGCACGATTACATTTTAAATCCATCGATATGCGATGGGAAAATTGGCAAAAATTGCAGACATTTCGGACTACCGTTCAGACGGTTTGAAACAGTTCTTAAAGACTTAGTTCGTGTATTGAATGGGATTAAGAAGATTTAAGACATTTCAAAATATTATTGGAAATCAAAGCGCAGCACTTTTTTTTTGCTTTTTTGCACCCAAAAATGGAAAATATCCACCAGAGATATTTGAAAATGATACCATTGATTCTGGAGCCACGGATACCATTGATTCTGTAAATGGGTTTTTAATTTGTCATTCGATCTTCAGAGGCTTTTCAACCGCAACCATTTACTAAATCATTGGGATTCGTGCTCTCTCGCACTTTTACGATGAAAAAATATGCCATTTCCGTACCGACGTCGAAATGGGAATTTTATTTTAATGCTGACATTGGTGATATTTCTCCAACTTTTTTTCGAAGTATTCGCTTTAAATCTTTTATAGGAAAGCTACAGCAATAGACGATGTGAATGGTCCATGGCCAGCAAAGCGTCGGCGCAATTCGATTTACAAAAACATGGGACTACTATGCTGCATATCAAGACCGAACTACTTGTGAAAATTATGCATTATTTCAATTCAAAATTACGTACATAGATTTCTTCATTCCCAAATTGTGTCCTCTTTTGGCTTTTATTAAATTCAATATGATTTTCGAAGATTATTAGTTGTAGCCTATAGATAAATCAAATAAAAAACCTCTATCAAGGTGAAAAACGAGTGACGAAATCAAAATTTGAAACACAAAATTTCTGATATCCATTTTGTGACGAAAATAGTTGGTAGATATATTTTCTGTGTACTGTGAATATAAACTTAATATTCGAAACGTTGCGGAAATTCTCTTCTTTTTACTTTGGGTTCATGCTGATGCAATGAAGCAACGTTCCGAATTTACAAATGTATATTAAGTTTATATTCACAGTACACAGAAAATATATCTACCAACTATTTTCGTCACAAAATTGATATCAGAAATTTTAATAATAATAGCTGCACCGAACAGCGCTCCTCCGCCTTGGTGGTTTATTGAAAATAATTTAATTAAATAAATATAATATAATACAATTTGATTTTTATCAAGCATTTTTGAGATAGTATATGAAAAATTATTGTTTCTTTCCTTTCATGTAATTAATAATACAAATTTCATAAATCAATTTTCCAACTGCTCAAAATTTCTACTTTCCATAACAAATATCTTTTATTTATCTGGAAATGTGTTTAATTTTCATTAAATCGTTTGAAACTTCACCAGTGGCAAGTATTTGATGAAAATGACGATTACCATCAATTTTTAGTCGATATGGTTGTGCGAAGATATTTTTATTTTAAATGAAAACGTCATTTTTCAATGAATTCACATAATGACCTACCAAGCTCTTGCGGCACCATCTAGCGTTGAGCTATCGGCATGAAACTTTACACACGTTATTTGCACACCATATCGACTAAAAATT
>NW_022202148.1:0-3281 GCF_009176525.2 Contarinia nasturtii | reverse complement strand
AGGTACCCCTAATTTTGATTGAAATCTCTTCAAACTTTCAGAATGTTATTTTTTTGTGTAAAAAATAGACTGTGCAAAGTTTCACGTCATTAAGGTAGCATACAGGCATGGCTCCCATACAAAAATTCATTTTTTTTGTGATTTTTTCAAGGAAACTGTATTAAAAATTGATTGTATCTCAAAAATAACCTCAGATTCGGTTTTCTCGTGCCAAAAAACCCCCCAATACATATTTTTGAATGTTTAAGTCCACATTAAGTATGACTTTTGGACGAAAATTGGACTCTTTTTCATAGGTATCACTCCAGGCATGACATTTTTTCCCATCAACCAAAGTCGCTCAAAAGCTAATGATTTCTATTCCTCGGGACCCCCAATCATCCTGTAAAGTCAGATTTTGAATTAAGTTTCTACGATGAGCGCAATCTTGCTAACAAATTTTGCGTACGACGTACAACGTACGACGTACAGATTAACATAAACCATGCTCAAAACGGCCTGATTCGGGTTCGCTGACCTGAGAAACGTCCAGAAAACATGTTTCTGAAGTTTTCAAAATTAAATATCGTAGATTTAATTTTAATTGTTATATAAAATCAATTTTTTTAATTTTCAGCCTTTTTTACCTTTCCGAGAACTGGGCAGGAAAAAGTGTCTTATTTATGGTATTTGCCCATTTATCGGACGGGTAGAACAGTTCAAGTGAACATTCAAATAGATTTTTTTAAAATTATTTCAATTTTTTATGCAGCAGTAATTATATATTTTTGAAGCGATTATTTTGAATTTTTTGAAAAATATTACAATTAATGGAATTAAATTTTTTAAAGCGTTTAATTTGACGTTTTTTCCAATGTCCGATATCTAGTACATTTTCATACAAAATCGTAATGCTCAATTATCGGACACGATATACGCTCTTGTGTTGAAGAGTTCTTCAAACAGAAAGGATTGTTCCACTAAGTGAAATGTTTACTTCAATTATTGAAGTTCAATAATAAAATTGTTTTTTAATTTCAAAATATTTTTATTCAGTGAAGTTTTCTGATTATTTTTATTTTTCTGATAATTTATTATTAAATTATCGCGTTAATTTACTTCTGAAAATAGTGCCCAAATTGACATTCCTTTCATTAAGATGAATACAAGAATTCGAAATTTTGTCGAAAAATCCAAAATAAAATATTTTGAACATATTTTCCAAATAATAAAGTTTTTATCGCCTATCGAATGAAACGAATTTCATGATTCTTCCGTTCACGCTTTTCCTTTATTTTCTGAAAAACTATGTCCGATAACTGGTACCAACTCTGGTACATCAGCAAACACTACATGTCCGATACCAAGGCACGTTGACTTGTTTCCGTTTTTTTATAAATAAAATGAATAAAATAAAGGCTTTGTGGTATATATAGAAATATTTTGAGAGAGAAATGAATAACGAAGCGATCTACGAAAAGAGTAATAAGAAATATAACATATTTTTTTCTCTAGAATAGTTCAAATTCAAACAAGCTTATTAGGTGTCCGGTAACTGGGCACATTACGTTATGTGAATTTCAAAAAGGGTAAAAGTGATGATCTGCCGCATGAGATGACTTATTAGGGAGTGAAGGCGAATGAACACTGAACAGTCAACAATTGCAGACTTTTTTGCAAAGCACTTTGCCTGCGCTTAAAACTCTTTGACGGGAGATCTACGATATGACAACTCGGAGATTGAAAATATTCACGACATTTGTGCTGAAATATCACCGATTGAAATAACTGAGGAGCTTGTTGGACAACAAATTGACATGCTACCGGATGATCTAGTCAGTGGTCCTGATGAAATACCAAATAAATTTATCAAGCATTGTTTGGTTTCATTACAGAGGCCAATTACTTCATTGTTAAGAGAATCACTTGAAACAGGCAGAGTCCCACAGATATGGAGAACGTCTTTTTTCAGACCGGTTTGAAAAAACGGAGACAGAAACAACGTTCAAAATTACCAGCGCTGAAGAGCGCTTCAGTGTATAGTGTCAAAAATTCTAGATTCGATCGTCACGAACCATCTCAATCAATATCTAAAGAACATAGTACACGAAAGTCAGCATGGGTTCATCAAAAATAGGTCAACGATAACGAACTTGGCAGAATTTACATCGATTACGATAATCAACATGAGAAAGGGACATCAAACAGACACCATATTTTTGGAAATCGCAAAGGCTTTTGATTCTGTGAATATAAAATTACTAATTCAAAAGCTAAACATCATGAGATTGAATACACAGCTGTTAAAATGGATCGAATCGTATTTGTCTGGTCGCAGACAAATAGTCAAGATATCAGATACCAAATCAGACCCAATAGAAGTAACTTCTGGTACTGGTCAAGGTTATCCCATTGGCGTAACTTTGTTCATCATGTTTGTAATTGATCTACCTTTCGTCGTGACCGATTCATGCATCTTTTCGTTCGCTGATGATACCAAAATTTCAAAATGTATAAAATCAGAAGATGACTGTATTCATCTTCAAAGGGATTTGGATCGTGTAGCAGATTACTATGGACGCAATTTATTAAAGTTAAATGTTAACAAAACAAAACTAATATCATATCATCGTGGATTACTGAAATATGAATATAATTACAACGTAGATGGCGTGCAAATTGAAAGAATTGAAGTAATGAAGGATTTGGGAGTATTGCTTGATGTAAGGATGAATTTCAAATCACACATCGAGCATGTTGTTGCAAGGGCATAATCAAGATTGGCTTGGTTAAAATTCAACAGCAGGGTTTTTGTCGATCCCTGGACGTTAAAACGCCTTTACTTTACATTTATATTACCGATTATTGAGTATGGATCTGAAATATGGAATCCACACTACGACAATATGTGTAAAAAAATAGAGTCAATACAAAAGCAATTTTTATTGTATGCACTGAGGAGAATGGCCTGGAACGATTTTAGACTGCCAAAATACGAACATAGACTACTATTTCTGCAAATAATTACTCTTAAGGAGAGACGCAAGATGGCGCAAGTGTCTTTTATTTTCAAAATTATTCACGGAGATTTAAAGTCAACTTATGTTTCAAACAGTATGAAATATTATGATTCAGCACATGATACCAGAGCAACACAACTATTTGATTTACCAATTAGGAGAACTGATTACACAAAATATGAGCCATTGAATTATATGCTTACATCATTCAACGATTTTTATACCAAAAAAATGCCAGTGATGAAAATATAATTGATTTAGAAGTTAATTTATCAACGATCA
>NW_022202147.1:0-2491 GCF_009176525.2 Contarinia nasturtii | reverse complement strand
TGATAAAACCAAAATAAAAACAATCAATACATTAAATCTAGAAAATTTTGAAATTTAAATTTAAAAAAAAAAATTATTTAATCAACTTACTTCGACACAAGTTTCAATGTTCCGACGAAATCCAGCATAGTATGTGTTCACGCCGGGATCAAGTGGGATGATATACGTGTAATCACCGGCTTCAAGTTTTTGTTTGATTCGTTCGCGATTGAATTCGGTCTTCTCATGTTTTGGTGTTTCGAATAGTACCGAAGCCGAAACGCTATCGCACAGAATCATACGGTGAAATTGCTGGTTTGGTCTTTTGAGTTCATTGATTTTCTTCATGTCGAATAAAATATTCCAAGCGTCGTATGGGTTTTCTTCAAAATGATTGTTGCTATATAAAGAACTTCCTCCATCTTTTCCACCGAATTCTTCTGGAATCAGTTTCCATCGAGCCAATAGTGCTAACAAATCCTTATGATCGAATCTGATGTGTTTGAGTTTATTATCACATAACGGTACAACGGTGATATTGCGAATCTTTGGCGGCAGTGGTTGCGTCGGTTTTTCGAACAACAATGGTTTTTTCTTGTGTCGCAGCCATGCATGCACCAGCTGTTGATGTTCTGCCTTGAATTCACTAATTTCACGTTGTATTTGGATGAAAAAATGAAGTGATTCAAACCACTTTTTCTCGATGTATTGAGTCATTGTGAGATAATCGGCAAATGATGGTAAACAACGTTCTTTCACCGCAACAAACAGCTCATTCATTTTGAATTTTCGAACTGGATCGCCTTCACTCCAGTCTTTATTGCGCATAATGCTTTCGATTGCGTTTCGAATGTCGATGTCATCAAATTTGAATAATCTGTATGGTTCCTGATTGAATTGGTAGCGCTTCATTTGCAAGAAGTACGCCAATTCCTTCTCACAATGTGTGGTATGCTGTGTTGTCACATTGCTAAGGTATTGTTGATGCATATACTCAAATGCATTTCCCATCAGATCACGAGATGGCCACTCAAATTCGTTGTTAGTCAATTCCTCGACCATTTCTTTAAACTCGTCTGGCATTTGATTTGTAAATTCACCATCGATGCGTGCCACAGCGGTGAAAATTTTACGAATTTCCTTTTTTCCATTAGTTGTAATAAAATAAGCATGATCATCGTTATCAAACGCCTCGTTGACTTTATACAGCAATAAAAGTGACGCCAGATACAATATTTTTGATGCTTTCAAGCATTCACCATAAAAGTGACCGACGAGGTAGTCTGCATATTCATCTCTGAATATTGAGTTGGCGGGTACTTTACGTGTTCGTTTTTCGACATTTTCTTCCTTCTTTTTCTTTTCTTCTTGTTTTGCTTTCTTTCTCGGAACACCGCCAAAAAATTTAGGCCCTCGCCTTTTTGCCATTATGATTCTAATGAGAATTGAGAAAAAATCCATTTTTATTTTGTACTGTTACAATCATCGTAAAAAAATGCGGTATCAAATGCAATTGTATTCAAGAAATTTATTTAACAATGTAAACTATTGACTGAAACACACAAAATGACAACCAGAACGAGTTCTTATGAAGCGACTTACTTCGTTGAAATCTCAGCTAACTCTGATGCATTCGATGCCAATATTCAGTGTCGTCAGCTCGCTGTAAAAACTGTCAACTAATAATAACCAATACCAACCAAAATATTTCCACGTTATCCTCAGTTGATTTTATTATGACAGAGTCTCCCTTATATATTTGAACAATATTTCGATGTATTAATACCTTTATAAAGGCAACGATTGGAATCTTTATCCCATCAGCTCAATATGAACACCGATTGTACAATGTGATGAAATACTTCCAATATTGACAACGAAATTCAAATATTTTGCTGCGTCACTTTAGAATTGAGAATGTAAAACAGAACGATGCTAAAAATCATATGGAAGCATTTGTTTGTACTAACAATACTGTCACACGATGCGAACGCTTTGAATGCAGAGCACATATTTAATATATACAAATATCGTTCGTATATGTGTGTGTCAACCGCAAAATATCAGAAAGATTCGGTTGCATTTCGAAAATTCTTGAAGCAAAGAAAAATAAATGCAATAAATGACGTATAAAAAATGTTCTTCTCCAGAATTTCAAATCAAATTACGCAAATCTCTTCTCAAATGAATTGTTTATTTTTTATTTGAGCGTGAATAAACAAATGAATCGTTAGATTTGCAATTTAAAACTTAATGTATTGGGTTGTGTTCACATTATGTTGTCAAATGAAATATTAATGGAAGTGAAAGAAACAAGTGGATCCATTCCATTGGAATTCGTGGAAACTATGCATATAATGTCCGTTCCATTTGACACGAAAATGACCACCAGAATGGGCCAAAACGTTTCATTTTTCAACGTTAGAATGTACTAAAAACATTACAAATTTGTTTGCTGGGATATAAAAAGGATAAACAAATTCATTTTGTCATTTCTCAATTTTTTTATTCA
>NW_022202146.1:0-1182 GCF_009176525.2 Contarinia nasturtii | reverse complement strand
GGGATACCCCCATCCCCCCTGGGGAAAAATTAAAAATTCTGCTCAGATAGAAATTTTCTATTTTTTACCCCCAACATACCCCCCAAAGGGTTTTTCAAAATTCTCACCCCCTAAGAGTGAGCCTATTATATGCGCCACCCTGTATATAACCTAAAAAATCTACTATTTTTATTTTTTGTGTGCAGCGCCACGACGGAATGAAAACAAGTGAAAAGTCTTTTGCTTAGTTACAAACAGTGTTTTTTTTAGATCACTTTTTTTATCTAGATCAGATTTGAGATCAAAATCTTAGATTTTTGATCTCTGTGTATCTAAGCTTTTATATTTATCTCAGATCGAGATAAATCTAGATTAATCTCATATCTGATCTGAAATATACTTTTAAATTTAAGTCCAAATGGGACTTGGGTAAACAGGTAAACAGCCCTTGTGGAAAATTACTGACTGGCTTTTTTTGGGACGTTTTCACATTAAACCGACTGAGATCGAAGTCATTTTAAGTTGATTTATTTGACTTTATTAGAATTTATTAATATAGCGTGTAACGTCCCACGGAACCAAAAATTTGGGAATACACTGAAATTATGGTCTATGTTTGGTTGCAGCAACTCAAATCGCCGTGAAAACTTGTGAATATTATTTTCTTATCAATATAAATAATCTCACAAAGTTTAAAGAAATTTCAATCAAAAATATAGCTCAATATATGGCTAACCGAAAATTTTGTATGGGAGGTATCCCTAATATGCATTGAAATTTCTTTAAACTCTCAGAATGTAATTTTCTTGTGGAAAAAACAACCTGTGTAAAGTTTCATGTCATTACGCTACCACAAGCATGACTCCTATACAAAAATATTTTTTTTGTGAATTTTTGTATGAAAAAGTCTGTGAAAAATTGATTTCATCTTAAAACTAACGTCATATTCGGCCCGAATCAGAAAAGAATGCTTTTGAGTGTTAAGCTTGTAAATCTTAGATATCTCTCGTTAGATACAGATTTTTGTATCCAGATCCCGATAGATTAGATTTATTATACCTTTTTTCTATTGATCTAAGATCAGATTTAGATTTGATCTATCTAGAAATCTATCTAAAAAATCTCAAGATTTTTAATCTACTCGAAACACTGGTTACAAACAACTGGCCAGAACTCCATAGTTGTCCGTAGTAGCGCTAGCTG
>NW_022202145.1:0-1237 GCF_009176525.2 Contarinia nasturtii | reverse complement strand
CAATGTGTGTTTCTATATCAGGCTTAAAAATTTTTCCTCCCCCTGTAATGATGTGATTTTCACCATGGCTTGAAATCTGTAAAGTAAATAATTTTGCTACTTTTTTCGTACTTTTGACAGTTAGAATATATTATGCGATCCATTTATTAAAGAACCCTTTCGATTTACAAATACAATATTTTGTACTTTAATTACGCACGCAGTGCACATCACGCACACATCTCAGTATTTCCTCGGAAGTATGCGGCGACGATTGAAGCGGAAGTGAAAATATGTGGATATAATTGTGGATTAGTTTTGTGTCCGTTATAAGTCTGTCTAAGTTTTCAACTTTTTTCGCTAACGAAAGAGAGACCTGCTGTTTCTACCTAAGTCAAATCGCAGAGCATGAAATCGCAAATCATAAATCGCAGAGCTTGAAATCGCACTCGTGTTGTAACTGCTTAGCGCGCACAGTGCCTCAGAAGGGCGTAGTTTAGTTGTCAGATCCACTCCTGAGGTATTAGTATACAGTGCCCATATAATTCATTTGCGGAGTTTGGCGGAGATGACCTACAATCATTCTTACGCAGATGATCAGTAACTTAGCTGTGTGTATGGCTACTAAGATGTTCGTTTGAACAAAATAAATCTATGAACAGCAAAGAATTAGTACAAACAGCATTTGCATGCTATCTCCGCCGAACTTTGCGCAGTCCCGCCATCGATAGAATTACTCCGCAAATGAGCTATATGGGTGCACACTAACACATTCACAGCAAATGCACTCTACGTGAGTGAGCAAACATCGTGCTCCATTTCGGTAAAAAATAACACTATCAATAAGTTATAAGCTGAATAAAATAAGACTTTGTTGGAATATAATAATTTTGGACAGATTGTTGAAGTTAGTTCCGGAAGACGGACATGTGGTTGTGGTCTGGATCAAAGCACATTCAAATATCAGAGAACATGACTTGGTAAACAGGAATTTTGTACAAGTAAAAGTTGTGGTATTTAAAGTTTACGAGACACATTCACAGTGACTTGCATAGAATTTTGTTCGTAAACACCTTCTACATGGTACTCTTTGATTTGAAAATCATCAAATTAAATCAGAAATCAACGATTTGATTTGAAAATTTCAAATTTAATATCTTTAAATCATTTGATTGGAAACATATGACAATTCAAATCAAATTTTCAAATCAAATCCTTGATTTGTTAATCGAAAATCAATTGATCTCAAATCAGAGAA
>NW_022202144.1:0-2039 GCF_009176525.2 Contarinia nasturtii | reverse complement strand
ATTTTGCTCGAGACCGCACAATTTAAAGGCACATTTTCTTCAAATGTAAGTATTTTGAAAAAATTGTTGATTGATCTATTCACACGTTCACAGATAATAGATCATGGTTCGGCAACAGCTGATTCGGCAAAAGCTGATTCGGCAACTTCTGATTATGTGCGAGCAAAATATGTCGCAATTCGGGCATTTGAATTTTTTCTTCATTGGCTGGTGAACATTTTCGACGTGTTCCCGCAAAGTTTGTAAACGAATGAACGATTTTTCGCACATTCCACACTTCTAAATTTCAGGGAAAAAATGAAAGTAAAGCACAAAAAACAACCAATAATGAATCAAAAAAATAAAAATGTAAAAATTAAGAAAAAAAGTCACAGTAAAATGATGATTAATAAAAAAAAAGCAAAATTACTTTTCGCATGTTTAATGTTTATAGTTGAAACACAAACACCTAATTGCCGGTTTTACAAATGTCAAAAAATAGTTGTCACATATATACAATCTGTCTGAAGTTGGCTCTCACAATACACAACTTGTAGGTTGGTGGCGCTAGGAGTAAGTTTTTTTGAGTGCTTGCTTTTGATATTCCTACCCGATATTTCCTACCTAGCTTCAAAAACAGTCTTAATTTTCGAAACGAAATGGTATATGATTTTCGTGAAGCAAACGTTAAGTGTATTTCTGCCCGTACAGAAACCATTCCAAACTCGTTAACGTTAGCCATTATTAATCGATTAGAAATAGTTGGCACACTCAAAACGATTCGAACAACACAATACATGGTAAGCATGTTCGTTGCCAACTTTAATTTACATGTTCGAAACGAACATATGAAAATATGATAACAGAAACGGGTAGAGAGAGAGAATATTCATGTGATGCCGTCGCTGCTGCCGTCTTCACTCAATCGTTGGCCATAAGAAATATACAGCAAGCAGAGACGTTGATCTTGTGATCTCGATAGTTACATTCGAGGTTTGAATCATGAATTTTACGATTTAATATCTCGATTATTAATTCATTATGCCATGGAATGTAAGATTTTTAGATCATATCTGTTTCATGAAAATATACAAATTTGTCTTTGTGAAGATTAATTTTTTAGTTTTAGGTTTTGACTTCAGTTTTTTTCTTTCATATTTTTTTCAAGTAAATAAAAAAAATCAATGAATTTTGAGTTTGGTTCATATTTCATATGTTGTTTTCATTAAGTCTTAATTTCAGGTGAACATTGTTCAAAAACAAGAGAAATTCTAGAAGAAAAAAATAGCGAAAGAAACAATCCTAATTTTTACATCATTACTTTTATGCATTTGATGGAGATATTTCGAGTATTTTTCAACCGAAACTCTTGAAAAATATCGAAAAATTGAAAACACTCGCGTGCGTTTTAAGGTCTTTTGTTTACATTCTGAAAGCTTTGGAATTTTTTTTTTTACTTTGAATGCATGAGCATCATATGATTCCAACAACAAAATACATGGTAAGCATGTTCGCTGCCATATTTAATTTACATGATGACGGCAAGCATGTATGTATGCATTTCTCTCGATCCAAAAATAAGAAAAACGTGTGAGAGAATGAGAGAGAGAGAGAGAGGAGAGAGAGAGAGAGAGGAGAGAGAGAGATCTTACACTGAAACGTTGCCCATAAGAAATGTACAGCAAGCAGAGACGTTGATCTTGTGATCTCGAACATGTGTGATGCCGTCGCTGCTGCCGTCCTCACTCAACCGTTGTCCATAAGAAATATACACTAAGCAGAGACGTTGATTTTGTTCAAAACATGTTTTCAACATACACACACAGAGAGATCAAAAGAGAGATCATTCACTGAAACGTTGTCCATTTAAAATACACAGCAAGCAGGCCATGATGATCTCTCTCTCTCTCTCTCTCTCTCTCTCTCTCTCTTCTCCATTCTTGATCAACACAACAGCTCTGTTTGCTGTGTATTTTAAATGGGCAACGTTTCAGTGTAAGATCTCTCTGTTTCCTCTCTCTCTCACATATGATCAACACAACATATGTGAGAGAGAGAGG
>NW_022202139.1:0-1199 GCF_009176525.2 Contarinia nasturtii | reverse complement strand
TTTTTTTCTTCATATCCGGTGATCCGGGCCGGGCGATTTTTCGTCCGGGTTTTGCTTCAAAAATCCGGGCGACACCGGATTTATCCGGGCGATCTGGCAGGCTTAGTGTAAATATAGCTTTTAGTGTAAAAATAAGGAGTTTTTTTATTCCATCCGGATCAAAATTTATGACCGAGGGGAGAATTGTCCTTCAAAATCCCTTGTAAATTGGACGATTTTTCTCGTTAAAAACTCTACCAAATCTAAAGAATTTTATTCCAAAAAACCCTAGCAAATCAAAAGAATTTTCCCAAAAGTCCATATTGTCTAGTGCAAACACCTTCTCGGAAAGAGTAAATTCGTAAAGGGGTAATTGAAATTTCGTCTAATTTTTAAAGGAGTATTGCCAAAATTTGATGCCTCAGAGGGGGGTAATTTCCCCCCTCCACCCCCTGTCTGCCCAGCTATGCATACACTTGACACACTCCGGACATATGCATATCGTTGGAAAGGTCTTGAAGTGAGCTATCGAATGGTGCCATTTGCGGTCCAAAAAATTCAAGTTGGAGTGGCCAAATTGGTCAAAAACCAAAAAGTTACCGTTCGGCCGGACACATAACGGCTATTACCTCGAAAACCAGCTTAACTTGGTGCATTGAAAATTTCATCGTTTTTTGGCCTAAATCTAAGCTATAAAACGCCGCATAGCTTATATCCCAGAAAATTCTTTTTTTCGAGATATGGCCTTCGATAGTGCAAATAGTGGCCAAAAACGGCCATTTTTTCATACGATCGCTTTGGCACCTAGACTTGACATACCCACAACATATGCATATCGCTGTAAAGGTCTTGAAGTAAGCTCTCGAATGGTGCCAATTGCGACTTAAAAAATTCGAGTTGCGGTGGCCAAATTGGCCAAAAACCAAAATGTGACCGTCTGGTCGGACACATAACGGACATTTTCTGGAAAAAGACTGCATAGGTTCTTTTTAAAAATTCATCAATTTAAGCCCCAAGTCAAAGATTTAAAAAAATGTGCATACCACACACCACTGAAAAAGCCTCTCTATTCAGATTCATGGGTCTTGAATCTTTAACTTGGAAAATAGCGCTTACAAAACTATTGATATCAAATAAAAAACCTCTATCGGGGTAGAGAACGAGTGACGAAACCAACATTTGAAACACAAAATTTCTGATATCAATTTTGTGACGAAAAT
>NW_022202138.1:0-1655 GCF_009176525.2 Contarinia nasturtii | reverse complement strand
TGATTGGGCACTACGAGGAATAAATCTGGTCAAATTTTCAACGACATTGATTGATCGGTGTAAAACTTAGACTCTGAAGAGGCACTTATCAGAAAAATGCCTTAAAATGATATTCTTTCAATTTGAACGCTGAATGAATGTGTAGTGAGGTTTTTTTTGGATCTGATGTTAGTTTTAAGATGGAATCAATTTTTCACAGACTTTTCATACAAAAATCCACAAAAAGTTTCATTTTTGTATGAAAGACTTGCCTTTGTGGTACTGTAATGATGTGAAACTTTGAACAGGCTATTTTTTGGATTGAAATTTCTTTAGACTTAGTATGATTATTTATTTTGATAAGAAAATAATATTCACAAGTTTTCACGGTAATTTAAGTTACTGCAACCATACATAGACCATCATTTCTGTTTATTCCCAAAATTTCGGTTCCATGCGGAAAAGTCAGCTTGCGTACGTAAGCCCCTTTATTTTCACTGAATTAAGCCCCTAGTTGGAATGTATATGCGTGGTACCCTGTACCCTGTACGCGAAAATTTGTTAACACGATAACTTTCAAACAAGAAAAGTAATTCAAAATCTGACTTCACAGGATGATTGGGGGTGCCGAGGAATAGAAACCATTAGATTTTGAGCAACTTTGGTTGATAGAGTGAAGTGTCATGTCTGGTGTGATGCCCATGGCCATCCATGGGAAAAATTCATTTTTTCTTCCAAAAGTGATATTTAATATATTCTCAAACACTCAAAAATATGTATTGGGGTTTTTAGGTACGAGAAAACCGATATGATTTTTGTTTTTCGATACAAATATATTTCTTACAAAAATTTAAAAAAAATTGATTTTTGTATGGAAGCCATGCCTGTATGATATCGTAATGAACTGAAACTTTGCACAGGCTATTTTCATCACACAAAAATAACATTCTGAGAGTTTGAAGACATTTCAATGCATATTAGGGGTACCTCCCGAACAAAATTTTGGATTTTTCGCTCAAAAACTACATTTTGTATGGGAAGTACCTTTAATATGCATTCAAATTTCTTCAAACTTTCAAAATGTTAACTTTTTGTGAAAAAATACCCTGTGCCAAGTTTCACGTCGTTACGATATCATACAAGCATTGATTCCATCCTAAAATTCCCGTTTTAAGTAATTTTTGTAATAAAAAATGTGTCAAAAATTATGTGTATCGCAAAACTAATGTCAGATCCGTGAGCTCAAATTCAAGTAAAAGATATGTAATAAATGCATGTTGTGGATCACAGTGCGGAAAAGTTCATCTTACGGATGTACGACATTTTATTTATGAAGGTATATTTTCTTTAAACTAACTGACTGACTTTGAAATTCTTAATTTTACTTCAGATAGTAAATAAATTGAAACCCATTTAAGTGGTCCATGTATGTTACATTGTCATTAATCATTTTCGAGTCTATTTTCAAATATTAACGAAACGAGTACTTCCAAGCTCTTCATTTGCTTTAATGACATATTCTCTTACTACTATCTGCAACCCTTGTTACCTGGAACATTGTTCGAATTTATTATTTATGTTTTTCGACGTCAAGATGTCGCCAGTAATAACTAATTAAGCATGAATTTCATAATTTCGAAGTCGTTATGAAGTCATTAGATAACCTAATTTAATGT
>NW_022202136.1:0-2899 GCF_009176525.2 Contarinia nasturtii | reverse complement strand
ATTACCAATTCAATTCTGGATTTAATGGTGATTTTATCCACTTTAAGAATCTAAAAAGCCTTACTTGTTATGTGAAGGTAGCACTATCATTTCCAATTCCATTCGTTAGTGATAAACTTGACACATTACATCTTGTAAACAGAAAACCATTAAGCGAATTTGAATATGAATTCATTGCAAAACATCCAACAATAACACAATTATCATTTATAAATGTAAATCAAGGAACGGATGTGAATATTTCAAAAATCGCCAATGCATTGCCATCAATTGAGAGACTTACAATCGGACAATTTATTAAAATTGAAAGTCTAATTCCACACTGGACCAAATTTCAAAAGCTCAAAGAAATTTCTTTTCGTTACAAGGGATTGGTTCAACAGAATGAGTTGGTTCCACTTTTGATCGATGGATGGTCTGTGTCAATAGTTACATATGGTTTTATAAAATTAATACGTTCAAAATGATGAGATATGACTGGAATTTTGAATGTACATACACACCAAACTATTAAATGAATTGCTTGAATTATTATTATTATTAATGTCATTTTTATTGTAATTTAAACGAATAAATATTTAACCCTCTAATGCATTAATTTTTTTTTCGACATGAGAACTATTTTTCTATGATTATTTTGGTTTAAAATTCCTTAAAAAAATAATCGAAATTAAAAAAATTGCGATTTCTGTCACACACATTGTGTCACATATTCAAATGTTGACATTTTTGAGAGTCACAAATTGGTCACTAAAAGATGACACCATTAATCACTAAAATTCTGCATCATTATATTTTTATTTTTTGCTTTTATTCAAAATTTCGCTAAGAGACTTTTTGGCCAATTGGCCTAAATAGAAAAATGGCCGAAGGTCTATTCCATGGGCCGAAATAATGTTGTCACAAATTATCACAAATTAGTCACTAAATCCCTAAAAAGGTTTCAAGGCAATCGCAAAAATTTGCCAGGCTGGATAGGGGGATCCTACATTTGTGTTTATAATTAAACAACCGCTTTATTTTCACTTGTCAAATGACCGGCAAATGAAAGCCTGAACCCTGCTGAATATACTTTCATTCATAAATAGAATCATTTGTTTCAAATTATATATTTTAGACAATAATTCATACACTCTGCCTAAAGGTAGGGCTATGGACTAGAGTGTTAACTTAAATTTTTCTGAAAAAATGGAGCGGGTTGACCACAACTCAATGTGAAGAATGCCTTCACTTTGTTATGAGCGAAAATTGTGAACGCAATGATTGTGAACGATGCTTAAGAGCTTTTCTTTTCCAGAGAAGAAAAAAATCAGCTATAAATAAAAAAAAAATTGTTTATAGAAACAAATATTAATTCTGTGATCAAAGCAAAGAAAGAGATTTTACAAGTTAAAAAAAATATTATATCGCATATATGTGTTTTCAAAAGTAAAACGACAATTCACCACACCTAAAAAAGTAGTTTAGTTCACCACCATTTGTCGTTCAATATGTATTACCTGCTTTGAGGCATTTTCAAATGCATTAGAAGGTTCAAATTCCAAATTTCATACACGAAAAACGTAGCCATATTCAGTGTTTGTGAGTTTGTTCAAAAATTGTTGTATTCCGACTTTCATTTGCACGGGAGCATCGAGTTTTGTGTCTTTCTTTCATCATTTTTCTGAAGATATTTTTAATAAATTAAATTCAGTAACTGATTTTCTTTACCCACTTATAAGGTCAAATATATTTGACAGTGTAATAATTTTGGCATTTTCTCTACACGTAGAGCATCAATTCTCAACTTACGAGAAAAGAATTCTTTGAATAAGTGGTATGTTTGTGCCATTTTGCTATGGCTGTTTAAGTTATATTTTGAAAATAATATTTCCTAATTAACTTTTTACAGGAAAATTTCGTAATCGATAGAAACAGTGAAGAACAAGAGAAAGGATGAAATTCGTTGATATGGATGTTGATTGTATTGAGAGCTGCTTGGAGCACTTATCATTCGATGAACTGTTGAGTGCGGCTGCTTCCAACAAACGAATTAATCAGGCGGCCAAGTTTATTTATTCTCGAAAATTTAGTTCAAAAAAAATTTCGTTCAGTGTAAATAAAGGATTTGAAGCACAACTAGTTAATCGGATTGTGTATTTTGGTGACGATTCATTAGAAGACCATTCATTCAGAGACTTGAAATCAAGTTTAAAATTTTTGAGGTGTTTCGGTCAACTTCTAACTAATATAGAAATTCTATTTCAAAATGACATGCAAAATGATATGTTTATGTTTGGTGACTTTCCCGATGGGAGAAATGCACCGAATAAATTTATATGGACTCAACATGTAATTGAGTATGTAAATGAATATTGCGCCGAATCTTTACTTGATGTTCATTTTTATGGGATTCGAGATTTACCAAATTATCTAAAAAAGCCATTCAGCAGAGTCAAAAACATCACATTGGAAAATTGTTATTTTTCTGATTTGGTTGAAAACAATTGGTTAAATGACCGTTTTCCAAGAATGCAAGAACTTCATTTGAACCTTACTTATTCGAATGATGTTGGTTCATTTAAATTTATTGAGAATTGTTTTGGATTTTTGGAGCATTTGAACATTTCTATGCAAGTATTTTATTGCACGGACGATCATTATAGAATTGTTGAGCCAGGAATTAATTCATTCAGAAGAAATATTTTGGCGCTCTTTCATTTAAATCCACAATTAAAGCATTTGGAAATTTTTGCAGCGGACTTTTTCTATAAAAAATGTCCTTTTATTGGCGCAAATGATCTTCAAAGCGTGAACAAGAGTCTTCAAAATCTCGAGAGTTTAAAACTCAATATACATTACCAATTCAATTCTGGATTTAATGGTGATTTTATCCACTTTAAGAATCTAAAAAGCCTTA
>NW_022202135.1:0-1644 GCF_009176525.2 Contarinia nasturtii | reverse complement strand
ATACCAAACTAATTATTTCTCGTCTTTTTTTGGATGTATATTATAGGAGAAGGTCCAAAATACTTGAAACGAGTAATAATTAGTTGGAAGGTTTGTGAGAAAGTTGAAAGAAATCGACAAATCGGTTGTTTAGAGCATGATAAACAAGGTTTGATACATACTTCGAAAAATTGAAGACACTGGTCCATTCAGTGTACTGTAAATGTATTTTCGGATTGCCTATGAATAAAGCTAACTATCACTGAGAGAAATTTTCAAAATGATTCTTTGGTGTTTAAATAGCGTACGCTCCAATTTAGCCTCAATATTTTCTATGCATATGTTATAGCGATTCCAGACACTGTTTTTGAAGAGCACAAATTTAGCACAAAATTTTGATGTATAAATTGTCGTGGTACAAAATAAAGGGGGCAACGACACGCACCTACCTAAAAGCTGAACTATTTTCGTGTTGCTGACATCAAAAGGAACAAAGTCGGGCGAATTATTTATCTCAATCTATGAAATCATTATTGATTTAAATTTACTCGATGAGAAACTCTTTTGAGAACTAAGGAAACTTTGAATAGATTGAGATAAATAATTTGAATCAAATAGTAGCAGGCATTGTGTTCAGAATTCAAACTTGATAGAAATGTCAGCAAACTTACTTATGATCTCTTTAAATCAATTTACTAAGTAAAAGTAAATTACTAAAAATGGAAATTAGCCAGAATACACCTCAAATTAACCGAGAATTGGTAAGATGCATTTTATAGATCCCAAAGCGTGTATTGTTGAAAGTTCGTTTATTATTTCTAGATTTACAAGGCAAATTTGCCATCGTATGTGTACTTGATTGGTTCGCCAATTTATTATTTTGAACATAAGCTGCCTCGCGGAATTGATGTTGTTCGTTATTATTTTCATTTCGAAAGTAACGATGAAAAAGGGAAAATATCTCAAACCGCTAAAGAGATTCAACAAATTTACGAGCGTGCCAACATTTCAACAATTCATTTTGAGTCCATTCGTTCGAAAGTGAAGCGAATGGTGTCTTTGGTGAAAAAGGTTATTGAAACACGAAAAAGCAAGAGTGCAACTCAAGTACAAAAGGAATCGGAAATTTTACGAAAATTGATGCAGTTGTTTGAAGTGGCGCAAAATGAAAAATTATTGCCTGTTGAAAAAAAGAATTTTTTGTTCGAGCAGCGAACATCGCGACATGAGCTTGTGACTAATATGGTTCATTCAATTCATTCAGACCAACAGCCCAGCACTTCTGGCTTACAAAACATTTTGGTTCCAGACAGCTTGGCCGACTCATTTGACCGTGATGAGAGAACTACCAATTTACAACGAAATATGAGTCCTTCTGATCGAACATTGAGCGAGATTGGAGAAACTTTGGAGCCATTAGACTTTGACAATTCGCCCGACTTTGTTCCTTTTGATATCAATACGAAAATCCAGCTTTTAGATTGTGACAAGGAGGCGCTTTCTAAGTGTGGTGGAAGCTACCGTGTTATAGAGAAAGCGCTAAAAATTGGAATCAAAACTGCGGGAGGAAATCCACATAATTATGCAATATCAAAATCATCGTTGTCTACTCAATTGACTAAACTTCGATCATCGAATAGGTCTGATATTTTGGAAAATATTGCA
>NW_022202134.1:0-1333 GCF_009176525.2 Contarinia nasturtii | reverse complement strand
ATACCAAACTAATTATTTCTCGTCTTTTTTTGGATGTATATTATAGGGGAAGGTCCAAAATACTTGAAACGAGTAATAATTAGTTGGAAGGTTTGTGAGAAAGTTGAAAGAAATCGACAAATCGGTTGTTTAGAGCATGATAAACAAGGTTTGATACATACTTCGAAAAATCGAAGACACTGGTCCATTCAGTGTACTGTAAATGTATTTTCGGATTGCCTATGAATAAAGCTAACTATCACTGAGAGACATTTTCAAAATCATTCTTTGGTGTTTAAATAGCGTACGCTCCAATTTGGCATCAATATTTTCTATGCATATGTTATAGCGATTCCAGACACTGTTGTTGAAGAGCACAAATTTAGCACAAAATTTTGATGTATAAATTGTCGTGGTACAAAATAAAGGGGGCAACGACACGCACCTACCTAAAAGCTGAACTATTTTGCTGACATCAAAAGGAACAAAGTCGGGCGAAATATTTATCTCAATCTATGAAATCATTATTGATTTAAATTTACTCGATGAGAAACTCTTTTGAGAACTAAGGAAACTTTGAATAGATTGAGATAAATAATTTGAATCAAATAGTAGCAGGCATTGTGTTCAGAATTCAAACTTGATAGAAATGTCAGCAAACTTACTTATGATCTCTTTAAATCAATTTACTAAGTAAAAGTAAATTACTAAAAATGGAAATTAGCCAGAATACACCTCAAATTAACCGAGAATTGGTAAGATGCATTTGGCTTACACTCTCCAGCAAGTCACTTTCGAGTATCTTATTGAAACCTATACCATTTTTTTGTGCATAATTTGTGCGAATTTGTGCATGCATTTTTAGAATTTGTGCATAAATGGCTTATGAGTTATTCAGCTTTATATTTTGTGGTAAATTTCGGTTTTGGATGCAATTCAACATTTTTCTATGGCCAAAAAATCGGAAAAATTTTTGTGCCATTTTTTTGTGCATAATTTGTGCATGCCAAATATGCCTTCGGATCAGTCGTACACTGCAAAAAATGCATCAAAATCGATTTGACGTCAATTTTCCCACACAAATTCACCACTTTTTTTTAAATAATTGGAAAAATAGAAAAATTTCTTTACCATTTTTTTGTGCATAATTTGTGCATAACAAATCCACATCGCACCGAATTTGTGCATGCAGGGGTAGTTCAGTAGTCGACTTGAGCAATATTCACCAAAATCACTCAATGAGCGAAAATCGATTCGGATTAAATTTCTTGAAATTTCTCAGTTGTAATATTTTGTGCATAAATTGTGCATAACAAATTCACATCGCACCGAATTTGTGCATGCAGGGGTAGCT
>NW_022202133.1:0-5187 GCF_009176525.2 Contarinia nasturtii | reverse complement strand
ATTGGTCAACCGAGGTAAATTATAGATGTTGTCAAACACTGCAATGCATAGTGACTCCATCCCTTTGAGTGAAACCAAAAACGTACTTAAATCCATGTCTAGTTCACCAATGTCAATGTAGATTCGTTTATAAAAGCCTTGGTCATGAAGTCCGTTTAATAGCTTCAGATACTCTTGCAGATTTGTCCGAAGTAGACTACGTGAGCCGCCGAGCTCCAATATATCCAACTTAATTTTGGAATTTGAAAATACGTCACGATTGTCCCAAATCAAATCAAAGTCAGTTGAAAATCGATGGACATTTGGATTACGCTCAAAAAATGTCGATAGTTCTTCAATTTTACCAATTCCTTCATAAGCGGAAAGATGCAAATGCTCAAGCTTTGGATATGTATGCAACAGCCACTCGTATTCATCGATCGGATGGCCATTGAACTTACACTCTCGAACAAAAATCTTCTTCAACTTTCCACAGTGTTGCAACATCAAATGGTAAAGGCCAGCATCAATAGCACATTTCAATAGTAGCACCATTTCTAGTTGGCCCAATAATTGTTCGAAAAACTTAATTGTTTCGTTGTCAATAATTGAATAGTCGAATGTAATGCGTTTAACTGAATTAAATTCACTGACATGAGGTTGAATATAACTGAGATCGTCATCGTCAATTGAAATGTTTGGTGTGAATTCACTAAAGCCCGATATTTTAATCCGTTTGGGGTTGTATCCATCTTTGTCCGAATAATTGGTGTAAATTCCGCCAATTTCGCACCATGTTTGAATCGATGAATAATTTCGTTTGAAATATTCGCCGGCCACTTTGTTCATCCGCTTGCATGTTTGTCCAAATGAATGCAAATCTTTCAGCGACAAATATTCGAATGTTTCATCGAAGCAATCGGTGTTCAACTTGAATATTTTTGGTGTTGATTCCTCATTTGAGGGACCAGCGTCAGCATCTTCATTACCATCTCCGACGGGGTGCAATAACTTTAGCTTTTTTTGTGGACGATCCATGACAATTGGCTCCTCAGAGAATGGCACTGAATAGGAGAATAGAAAATAGAACAAGAAACTATGGCGATTAATAGGGTGGTTCGATTTTTGTGAAAATTCAAAAGGGATACTGGCTATAGTTATGAGTTATGGAAAAATATGTAAGATTCACGAATATAACATTTTTTTGACATAATTGAAGTCCAATACATATTGGTTATAACATAATTATCCACGACATTTTTGTAAAATTCTTGAGCAGGGCGGGCATGTAGAATCGCAAGTATTGATCAAACAAAACACACAGATAATGTTACAGGGTGAGTCGGACAATTTCAGTAAAATCAGACCACCTCAATAATGAGTTAAAATTTTGTTTTGTTAAAATTTTGTCATTTTTTTGAAAAATCTTCAGCCATGCTGAGACCCTATTTTCTCTCTTTGCTCGCTTTTGGTGGTCTATTTCACGTAATTAGCAGCGTTACGAACCAGAAAAAATGTTTTTAACATGTGTTGAAAATTTTGAGAAAATTGAAATTTTTGGTCAAACGAGGCGCTGTGACTTCAATTATGCCAAAAAAATGTCATATTCGTAAATCTTACATATTTTTACATAACTTATAACTATAGCCAGTATCCCTTCTGAATTTTCACAAAAATCGAACCAACCTAGCAATTAGTTTGAAACATTTTCACAAAAATATAGATTTCATTAACAGTTTTTACAACCCAAAACCATTTTATTCTTTCCGACTATTAATCATTCAAGTTTTTGAACAATTGATGGCTATTATACGCTATTATAGCTAAAAAGAACTATATCTTTTCTTCCATTGAAATTGTAATTTGTAATAATAAAGCAGACCATGCGGTACTTACCGATGACCGATCAAAATTCGCGTTGTTTCAACAAGTTTATTTTAATAATACCAATCTCCGAAAATATTTCAGTAAATGTAGTAATTTTTGCCGAAAAAAATCAATACAAATCGATGAAAAACTGTAATTTATGTGGAATATTCTGAACTTTTTCGCTACATAAAAAATGGCGTCGAAAAAGAAATGAGCAAACTTGTTTGACGTGTTTCTCGTTTGAATGTTCGCAGGAAAAAGAACGTCGCCTAGTTTTCATAGAAATGATCTAAGGTTGTAGTTGTACACAGCGCTGCTTGAGCGAGATAGTGACAGTCAACAATGGTGTGTTTTATATCATCATATTGGTTGGGCATCTCTTTCTTTTTAACGCGTATTGATCTCATTTCAATAGACGATGCAAAGCAAATGTCGCTAAAATGGTGGTGGAGTTGAATTTACCAACACAAAATAAAATTCCACCTCTTACGCTTTTTAAATACGAAGAAGAAAAAACGTGTCAATAAATCGCATAAACAATGAAGAAAATTATAGAAATCTTAATTTTTCTCAATTGCAAATGACATTTTTCGGTTGTTCAGTTTCATTCAAATGAAGCATTATTGTGAGCTCAATTTTTAAAGATGTTAGAATTTTTCTGATTTTGATTGAGATTTGATTTTCTTTTTGCCTTTTCGATGTTAATTTAAAACAATGGATTAGTAATTCTTCTTATGGATGCGCTTGTAGTGTTCGTTTTAATTTGATTTCCAATTAAATCCTTTGAAACACAATTCGCACTAATGCTAATTGAAGTGAATGCAAGAGTGAAAGTCTTTGAGCATTGTTGACATTAATATGGAACCTCACCGATTATGTGAATGGGCATTTGCTGTAAAAAATTGGACTTTTGACATCCACATGATCTTACCACAACGATAATATTCGTAAATTCGCGTTTGCATTTCATTTGATGATCATCGCTATTGATATTTCGGTTGAATCCAACACGAACAATGGAATAAAGATGAACCATTACGAATTCGTTCATGGAACTCTGTGTGCAGATCGAGAGAGGCCTTTCGAGTGAATTGTACAATCACAGCATTGAAAAGGCTTCTGACCATTATACTTGCCCATATACAACACCAAATTTATTTTCTTTGGACCAAATGATGTGCGTATGGCCTTGTATTTGGTTTCGGGTGTCACTTTCTCATTCTTTTTATCAAAACCTTGCTAATTGGTTGATATAATTATTCTTTCCCCTCTTCTTTTTATTGGATTATTGGATATCGATGATTGGGCGCCAACTTATAGTGGATCTAATGTTGAGTAAGTGATCACTGATTAAACTGAGTAAAGAGATCTGTACTCTGTACCTAATTTAATTAAAATTCTGTGGAATGTAGTTTATTAGAGATTTTGTACGAGAAAATAACTTCACGATTGGAGCCAAGATCTATTAAAGTGTCAAATGTAATTTTAATAAATTTTCAATGAAAAATAAAGAGTTTTGCGGGAGTAAGACGAACTTTTCCGCACGGTGGTAGTTGCGTATTTTATTAAGAAAGTTCAAAATAATATTTGTTCGATTTTTCAACAGTGATTCGTTAATTGCTATTGCCACTAAGACTTACTTAGAGTAATGTGCTATCCAGCATTTGCTGGCTAGCAGTGCTAGTGCGATACGCTCGACGCATGGAAGACGCGTGTCTATGTGAAAGAAGCATTCTATATGAAGGACTATGTACGCTCGTATTTCGATTTATTTTATCCGCTGTACTTCTGTTATGTTCATGATTTTTTTTAAATGATTTTACTTTCAATTCCAAGATTTATTTTTATTGCTGTCTTCAAACTCTCGGAATAGTATTTTTGAGTGATAAAAATAACCTGTGCAAAGTTTCAGCTCATCACGATATCATACAGGCATGGCTTCCATAGAAAAATCCATTTTTTTTTTTTTTGAAATTTTTGTATGAAAAGTGTGACGTCATATTCGGTTTTCTCGTACCAAAAAACCCCCCAATACACATTTTTGAGTGTTTAAGTATACATTAAATATCACTTTTGGAAGAAAAATTGAATTTTTCCCATGGATGCCCATGGGCATCACACCAGACATGACACTTCACTCTATCAACCAAAGTCGCTCAAAATCTAATGGTTTCTATTCCTCGGCACCCCCAATCATCTTGTGAAGTCAGACTTTGAATTTCTTTTCTTGTTTGAAAGTTATCGTGTTAACAGATTTTTGCGTCCAGCGTACAGGGTTAATATGCATTGAAATTTCTTCAAACTTTCAGAATGTTAACTTTTTGTGAAAAAAATAACCTCTGCAAATTTTCACATGATTACGATATCATATAGGCATTGATTACATACAAAAATTCCCATTTTTAGTCATTTTTGTATGAAAAGTGTGTCGAAAATCATTTGTATCGTGAAACTAATGTCAGATTCAGTTTTCTCGTGAATTCTTTGAGTAAAAGATTTGTAATAAATGCATGTTGTGGATCACAGTGCGGAAAAGTTCATCTTTCGGATGTAAGACATTTTATCCAGATTTACAGTACTGCGTTACAGTGAGAACTTTGAAAGAAGTATTTTGTACTTATTGCAATAAATGAAATAGTGTGTGTGCGGAAAAGTAAAACATATACTATAAAGACTTTTGGTTGATTTGAGTTCACTTTATTGAAGAATTTTCTAAGAAATATGGAAATGTTTCTTTATCCGTTTTTCATAACTAACATTAATTATGATTCTATCAAATAATCTAGTTTTTTTATTACAACTATGGCTTAATTTTATGGTATTTTAAGAGATTCGAGTGTTTTCTAGCTCATTTGTGAAGTATTGGGAATAGATTTGAAATTTAGCTCAAATATTACGTAGAGAATTCAAAAAATTGTTGTTTAGATCAATAGTCAGGCCATTCGTACGGGGCCAAACGTCGAATCTCGATTAAGCTCAAATTGGTGTCGTTGTTTTTGGTCGTCCATTTGGTGGGCAAGAAAATATTGTCAGTTGCATAAATCATTACTTTTCGTGCTCCGGCCAACTTGGTGCGTTCTTCATTCAACATTTTCAAATTCAAAGCTCCACCGTTCCTTAAATCCACTCTAATTTCCTTCAACATCATCGAGCGACGAACGAATGGTAAAATGAAATCGACGTTTTTACATTCTCTATAGTGAAGAAGTTGAAGTTTCACAAGACCGTTTGCCAACAGTTCCATATCAGCGACATTCAATCCATACTGTAAATAGATCGATAGCTCCGTCAGATTGGTCAACCGAGGTAAATTATAGATGTTGTCAAACACTGCAATGC
>NW_022202132.1:0-1068 GCF_009176525.2 Contarinia nasturtii | reverse complement strand
TAATCTCGGTTAATCTATTATGTAATTTGAACAAAATTTAAACAAAATAAAGAGTCTTACGGGAGTAAGACGAACTTTTCCGCACTGTGGTAGTTGTGTATTTTATTAAGAAAGTTCAAAATAATATTTGTTCGATTTTTCAAGCCTTTCAAGCGGCGTAAAGTCCGAGACCAAAAAATATGTTCCAACTTTGGCAACGAAATATTCTTTGATTTAATAGCAGAAGTACTCGAGAAAAGATTTTTCACACTTTCATGATGAACCCATTTGTACGACATTTGAAAGTATTCTATTTCTAACAAAACACTATAAAAAATATGTCTGACGTTAATTTTGCCATGAAAATTATTTTTGAAACACTTTTCATAACTAAAGTCACAAAAAATTTGGATTTTTATATGGGAGTCATGTCTGTATGCTACCTTAATGGTGTGAAACTTTGCACAGGCTATTTTTCTCACAAAAAAATAACATTCGGAGGGTTTGGAGAAATTTTAAGCAAAAGTAAGAGCACCTCCCATACAAAATATTCGTTTTTGATCCAAAAATTGAAAATTTTGTATGAGAGGTGCCCCTAATTTTGATTGAAATCTCTTCAAACTTTCAGAATGTTATTTTTTTGTGTGAAAAATAGTCTGTGCAAATTTTTACGTCATTAAGGTAGCATACAGGCATGGCTCCCATACAAAAATTAAATTTTTCGCGATTTTTTCAAAGAAACTCTGTTAAAACTTAATTGTATCTCAAAATAAACATCGGATTCGGTTTTCTCGTGCCAAAAAACCCCCCAATACATATTTTTGAGTGTTTAAGTCTACATTAAGTATGACTTTTCGACGAAAATTGGACTCTTTTTCATAGGTATCACTACAGGCATGAAATTTTTTTCCATCGACCAAAGTCGCTCAAAAGCTAATGATTTCTATTCCTCGGGACCCCCAATCATCCCGTGAAGTCAGATTTCAAATAACTTTTCTGGGGGGTGAGATAATCGATGGACAAATTTTGCGTACGGCGGACAACGTACGACGTACGACGTACGACGTACGACGTACGACGTACGACGTA
>NW_022202131.1:0-1415 GCF_009176525.2 Contarinia nasturtii | reverse complement strand
ACGTCGTACGTCGTACGTCGTACGTCGTACGTCGTACGTCGTACGTTGTCCGCCGTACGCAAAATTTGTCCATCGATTATCTCACCCCCCAGAAAAGTTATTTAAAATCTGACTTCACGGGATGATTGGGGGTCCCGAGGAATAGAAATCATTAGATTTTGAGCGATTTTGGTTGATGGAAAAAAATTTCATGCCTGGAGTGATACCTATGAAAAAGAGTCCAATTTTCGTCCAAAAGTCATACTTAATGTAGACTTAAACACTCAAAAATATGTATTGGGGGGTTTTTTGGCACGAGAAAACCGAATCCGACGTTAGTTTTGAGATACAATCAATTTTTAAAACAGTTTCCTTGAAAAAATCACAAAAAATTTGGATTTTTGTATGGGAGCCATGCCTGTATGCTACCTTAATGACGTGAAACTTTGCACAGACTATTTTTTACACAAAAGTATAACATTCTGAAAATTTGAAGAGATTTCAATTAAAATTAGGGGTACCTCCCATACAAAATTTTCAATTGGCTCAAAAACGAATATTATGTATGGGAGGTAGTCTTGATTTTGGTTGAAATTTCTCCAAACCCTCCGAATGTTATTTGTGAAAAAAATAACCTGTGCAAAGTTTCACGCCATTAAGGTAGCATACAGACATGGCTCCCATACAAAAATCCAAATTTGTTGTGACTTTAGTTATGAAAAGTGTTTCAAAAATAATCTTTATGGCAAAATTAACGTCAGACATATTTTTATAGTATTTTGTTAGAAAATAGAATACTTTCAAATGTCGTACAAATGGGTTCTCATGAAAGTGTGAAAAATCTTTTCTCGGCTACTTCTGCTATTAAATTAAAGAATATTTAGTTGCCAAAGTTGAAACATATTTTGGTCTCGAACTTTACGCCGCTTGAAAGACTTGAAGAATCGAGCAAATATTATTTTGAACTTTCTTAATAAAATACGCAACTACCACCGTGCGGAAAAGTTCGTCTTACTCCCGTAAGACTCTTTATTTTTTAAATTAATCCAATAATCGCCAATTATCGGAAAAAGTTGCTTCTAAAACACCCGAGCGACCAAGAAGGTGTTATTTTTCGACATTTCTTCAAGTTCTAATGTAATAATGAGTTTGAAATTCTCAAAACATATTTTTAGAGTGGTGAATTCTCTTTATTCAAATTATCGCTATATTTTACTATATTCGAACATTTTATCAAGCATTTCCTTTGTGGCATTATTTTTAATTCAGAAAAAACTTCAATCTTCACTTAATAAACTTCGAAAAACGGTGAATTTCATTATTTAAAATCTTATATCACCATCTGATAGTTGCTATAATCGGACCGGGTGTCACTTGTGGAAGAAATTCGGCTTGACGAGACAATGAAGCAGTAATAATTGCAGTTTTTTGTGAAA
>NW_022202130.1:0-2899 GCF_009176525.2 Contarinia nasturtii | reverse complement strand
TTAATAACAGTCTGTATGCCAAATTCCAAGTGGATTTTATCGACTGATTACTCACTTGTATGAGTTTGTTGTGGGCTTTTGTTCGGAAAATCATTTTGGCGGCAATGGACACACAAATCAACTACAGGAGGATCTAATGAATTGTAAAATGTAAGATGGAATAGACATAAACAGACTCGATAAAAAAAAATTCGATGCAAATCAAATGAGAATTCTCTTTAAAGAATAAAATGATTTTTTCGTTTTATCAATGCAAAAAGGGTTGAATTTAAAAACTAGTCTACACTGATCATACTAAGAATCTATTTAAACTATACAATTTGAAATCATCGAAATCTCTGAAATAAATTTTACCTGAGTGGTTGGTCTGTTTACTTTAGTGCACGAAGGACAATTCCTTCCTCGGTCCATCTTAACATTTGTTGCCACGTAATATATGCCGCACTCGCATTCATAGTCCGCTAGCCATTTCTCGCCAATATTACGGTTTTCAGTTGGTGATGGATTCATCTTGCTGGTGAATTCTTGTGGGTTCGATATAAATTTTGTAACTTTTATCAATGTGCTTTCTTCGAAGTAAAGCTCGACTAAATTGTTGCTGAACAACAATTCATTTTGTGTTGAAAAATGAAATGGAAAAGTGCTGAGATTTCAGAACCAACTTTTGTTCGATCAGTACTTGCGAGGTGCAAACAAATATTTACTTAAAATTAATCAAAAGATAAAAGAATTGTATTCATTCGTTGATGATTATTGCACGAAATTTATAGCTTGTTTATATAATACTTTTTGCATTTGAATGCGTTTTTATTTTGTTGAAGCGCAAAAGCACATTCAATACTTTGCATACATGACAACGGATGGACTAACACTGTTTATGTTACTGTTTATGTTACTGGTGATTGGGAAATTCCTTCAAAAATCGTCAATTATTACTATTAGGAAATGTTGCTTCTGAAATGCCCCAGTATTTGACCAAATTCAAACTTATAATATGTCTTCACCTATGAATGTAATAATGAGTTTTGATAAGCACAATCTAGACACGGTAGTTTTTCAGAAACAAATTTTTATTAAAATTCACTCCATATGTTAATAAAAATGTTTTCAAATGTCCTGTTTAGCATTATTTCAATTCGGAAAGAAAAGAAATTTATTTTATTGATAGAATCCAATTCGATGAAATGTTTGTGGCAATGACGATATAGATCACCTATACAGCATATTCACTCTGGAATAAAATAGGTATAGGTATTTCTATTATTATTAAAGAGGCTATATTTTCATTTTATTTGTCTTTTACCTGATAGTACGGAGAGTTTATTTAAAATTAATAAATTATTTTATTGCACGCAAAACACATCTTTCTTTGGTCTTTCCGATAAATTAATGCCCAATAAATTTGACCGCATTGCTCGCATTGATAAATCGGAATCCATTTCTCGCCACCATCATGCTTCTCTGATGATGGATTCATTTTGCTGATAAATTCTTGTAGAAACTGATAAAAAAGGTTCTTGATATTTTTTCTACTTTCTTTCTTCGAAGTGAGACTCGGATAAATTATTGCTGAACTCGCTTCAAGTTTAGTCAATATTGTTTTGTGTTCAAAAAAGAAACGAAAATGTGCTGAGAGCTTCGCATAAGCTGCACACAAATATTTATTCAAATTAATCGAAATTCTTCATATGTGTATGTGCTTCTTTTTCCATTTAAATTTGTTATACTGTGACTCACTCTTTTTGGGTGAAAAATTGCATATTGAAACTTTATTGCTTATACATGCCATTCTAGGGGGTACAGTTAAACAAATATAAATAAAGCAAATGCAAAGAGAAGTCTTTTTGAAATATTATTTTTGCTATGAATGACCAATTATTATTAGAAAATGTTGTTTCAAATATACCTGAATGATCACTTTCAAACAAGGAATTTTTAACTTAGAAAATTTCTTCGCCAATGAATGTAATAATGAGTTTTGATTTCAAACACAATCATGATAGATTTTCAGAAACGGATTTTTATTCAAATTGTCTTTATATGTTGAAAACAATGTTTTATCGGAAAATTATGTATATCAAGCATAAGACTAAGTTTCGGAAAATTTGTCGAGTTATTTCGATAAAAATTTGTTCAAGTGTGTTTGTGGCAATGACCAATTGACCATATCACTTAGAGATCAATGGTGTCCTGAAAATGTCGTAAAATAGATATAATTTTCAATATTTTGCGTGCGATACATTTTGAAAAGAATATGGTACTCTTTTAAATAATAATCAAATGTTTACCTCGTGGTACGGAGTGTTTATTTTACAGCAGAATGGACACATCTTTCTTTGGTCCTTCTTATTGACAAATGCCGAATAAAAATTGTCGCATATCTCGCATCTATACGCAACTATCCATTTCTCGCGACAACCGCGTTTCTGAGCTCGTGATGTATCCATCTTGCTGATAAATTCTTGTTAAAAATGATAAAAAAATGTTCTTGATTTTTCTTTTACTTTCTTTCTTCAAAGTAAAACCCGACTAAATTGTTGCCGAACAATACTTCAAATTTAAATAATTTTGTGTTCAAAAAAGAATAGGAAAATTGCTGACTTCTGAGAAAAATCACTCTTTAGTTCGGACAAACCGCACAAATATTTATTTAAATTAATTGAAGATAAATACAAATTGGATTCATTATGATAACATTTTCACGAAATTCATCTTGTTTATGTATTTCCTTTTACATTTGAATGCGTTTCTATTCTATTAGAGCCAAAGAGCACATTCAATATATTGCATGTATGCAGTGTATCGCACACTCTTTTTCTTTTTTGGTGAAAATTTGAACCTCATTGATCATGCATTCTATTTCAGAGGGTGCAATCATAATCATTAATCATTTAGTATT
>NW_022202129.1:0-3588 GCF_009176525.2 Contarinia nasturtii | reverse complement strand
GGTTTTTCCCTCTTCAAAACTGCTCGCATGGCACAATACATGTAAAAATATATGCCTATCAACATAATTACGAAAATCAATGAAACCTGCAACGAAATTTAAACCAAAATGAAATGCAATTCTTCCGATCATTTCCTTGTTTACTTACATAAATAAGTGTGTTTGTTTCTAAACCATTTTCTTCCCATATCCAACAACCGCATTCATGTTTTATCTGAAGGTTTATAGATTTCCCATTTTCTGAATTTTGATGGTACTTAAACTGGTAAATACTACTATAAGTGTATAAATCTGTGCCACAAATTCCATTATGTGTTAAAGGTGGAAAAACATACGACACAACACAGATCGTCCTATCCGCTAAGCTTCCAACTTCTGTTGAACAGTCACATAAATAAGTAATCGTAAGAACGAAATGAATGAAAATTACTTTATTCATTGTTCATTTAATGCTTTTAATTTTCATTTGATGGGCCGAATAAATTTATAATATCCCCAGATGACAAGTCTCGTACGATGTTATTTTTTTTTTTTTTTGTAAACAAAAACTCAATTTTCACTCTGAAATTCCTTCTTTAGACAATAGAAATGTTATCAACTATGGTATCAAAGGTTTATTGTAGCATACAACCAAGCATCTACTGAAATTCATCCGTCCCAATGTGTGTGTACACACATACACACCCAAACCCTAATTCATGGTTCAGTAAAACACGGAGAAACAAGACCGCACATTGCCCGAATATGGATAATATACATAGTTTACTTTGCGTACACATATGTAGCATATTATTTCATTTGGAGAACGAATTGAATGAATATTACTTGAATCAATGCTTCTATTTTTCTTTTAAGCGGATGAACGAATTGATGATAAAAATAAATGAATGACAAAAACACAACTAACACTGTTACAAAGAAGACATTAGAGTTGCTTGAATTTTATAATTTATATTAAATCAAACCTATCTTTAGCTGTAAATACAAACAAAGTGATCGCTGAGATTTATCAACTCAAACTAAAAAACATACATTCAAACACACATTCACTGCTCAGCTAAAATTCGACAGTCAAGACGTATATCGCCCGAATATGGATATTATATGTTATTTTCAAGAGGATTTATAAATCACTGTAAAGCAGCAACTTACCAGTTTTTCCAAACCTTTGTGCATCTGATCAACAACAAGTCCACAAAATCTCTCTTAAAAACAATTAAAACTAAAAATACTATACCGTTTGAATAAAGTGGTTCAAGTTACGTAGATTACTTCTTTTTATACCATCAGTACTGATTTTAACCGAATTGTGTATCAGTGTGTACAGCAAAACGATTCCAGCTGTAGATAAATATTGAGTTTCAAGTTCTGACTATTCAGCTAATAAGATGTATAGAAAATATTTCGTTAAGACGAAAAAGAGAAAATAAGTTTTATACAATTTCAGAACAACGTTTATTATTAAACATGCATTTTGATTAAATTTTGCATTGATTTACTACAGTAATTGATTGGAATTCTATAACAGTCTATATGACCTTGGCCAACTGACTTTACATTGGAAATTTTCTTAACTTGTAGCTTTATGTTTATAAATATGTGCATAAGTCTTGATTTCTCATTTTCGCGTTTTTTCTAGCAAATTAACAATTTGGTTCGTTTTATTTAACAAATTCCTTAAAGAATTATTTAATAATAATTCCTTAATTGTTAATTTGCTAGAAAAAAATGCGAAAATGAGAAATCAAGATTTATGTCAAACGCCTTAAATTCCAGTCACATCATATATCCAATCTCGATAGTATGGTAAAGATGTAAATGAAGACGATTCATTTACTTTGCATTTATCGCCAGAAACTACTGTTCCTAATAATATTGGTTCCTTTTCATAATGTTTAAGAACGAGAGGTCCACCGGAATCTCCCTGCATATTAGGTTTAATTAAATTAAAAAATTGGAAAAAAATTGAAAAATATGAATCAATGCGATTTAATGGTTAATGGAAATAGTTAGAATGGTCAAATCAATTTTACTTACTAGTTGATTCATGAATTGGATCTTTCGTACAAATCTTAGTTATGTCCTGCGGTTTACATGCTATGGTGGTCATCTCTGTCTCTAACAAATCAGGAGAATTATCACAATCAAAACAAGTTTGTCCAAATCCACTTGTGGAAACTAAAATGCCCAAGGGAATCTTGTAAGCTGAAGTGGCCATTTTTATTGGTTTAGTAGAAGCGCTGTAATCAATTTCGCTTGACAACTTTAATATGGCGATGTCATCCTTATTTGTATCTTTGACGTATCCTTTATGTAATTCAATGGTATCAATATTGTACTTTGATCCCCACAACGTAGCTTCAGGTGTACCCATGCGAACGAAGAAGCAAAACTTCCAATCGTTGAAGAAATTAATATCATCGAATATATGAGCGGCTGATAGAATCCACTTTTGTCCTATTATTACTCCACCACCACGAAAATCATGGTCGACTAATGGTACTTTCATGTAGTTTATCGCTACCTGTATTTTGTAATAATAATTTATTAATATATTTTTTATTTTGTGTTATTAGTTATGGCGATTTTATTTACGACGATTAGTTAGTCGTTTGCGAGTCATAGAACTGTGTTGCAATTCTAACGAAATAATTCCGATCGACATTATTGTTTATCGGAATAATTGTTTTGTGTGTGGAACAATGATCGAACTCATTGAGTAACACAGTAAAACAATTGAACACATTGTTTCACTCATAAAACCATAGTTCCGATAAACCAGAATTCCGATCGGAATTATGTCGCTAGAATACCAGCACTGACCGAATTTGGATTTTTTTTTTCACTAGTCAAAATTTTCAATACATTTGATAAACTATTTACTTTTGTGTTTTGTGAACAAATCCACAAATATAATTCAATACCCGCCACGGGTTGCTTTCAATGGAAACTTTCCTTCCATTTATAATTGTAAACTCGACGCCATCCGCTACAATTGTTGAAGGCTCAACAATTGCGGTACTTATAAACAGAAATAACACAATTAATTCCTTCAATCCAATCATGGTAAAATTTTGAAAAGAATCAATAATGTTTTGACCAGTTATGCTTTGTTTCAGAAAGTTACCAGCGGTTTTCTTCGAAATTTATTAAAATAAGAAAAAAGGTTCACTTGATTGATTCGTAAAAGGAAAACAAATTTCGATGTAATGGAAATCAATTCAACTATAATATCGATATATTTTAGATTGATAATTGAATAATATAAGCACTGAGATTGTTGTAGTTCTTTCAATAAAATAAATTCACTGTGTTGACTCGTCGTAGAAAAACGAAATTCAATCTGATCCAAATTGACATTAATCAAAATGTAAAATCAGTAATTCAGATTTTATAATTTACACTTTTGAAACGTTTATAATGCTACTTTTTATTGTTTTGTCGACGTTTTTTTTTTTTAATCAGATAATTAATAAATTTAATTTGTTAGTTGAACAATATAAGGACTGAGATCGGTATTACTTCTCTCTAATATTGCGACTAAATCAAATTTCAATACTGCTGGTATATTTAAACAAAATTTTGTAA
>NW_022202128.1:0-1526 GCF_009176525.2 Contarinia nasturtii | reverse complement strand
GAATACTTCAAAATATTCTGGATCAATTTCACGAAATCGACAATTTTGAAAATTTATTGTTCCAAATTTATTTTTGTAATAACGATGAATTTCGCACAGAATGGCATCACTATCATAATGTAATATGCTTTGTTTCCTATCATCAACACCACACATAAAATTAACGACTGTAAATCCATTCCAGCTAAAATTATCGGTTGAATTGCAAGCACTAATTTGTTCATATTTCGAAGAGGAAACAACGAAACTCGTAAAATTCGCCAAAACGAGTGCAAAAAAGAAAGCTATTTTATAATTCATCATTTTAAAAATCGACAAATAGGTGTGAATAATTGGCAAACTGGACAAAAACTGAACGGATGAAAATCAATGATGAACTATATTATTCAAAGCTTATCAGTTGAAAAGAAAGTAAAAGAAACCGAATTGCAGACTTGCAATCTTATCTTGAATGAATTCCAAAAGAAATGCAATGGAGAAATGAAGATGGCATGTAAGATGACTTATAGTCCAAAGTACTAATAGTACACGCCAAACCAAATTTGTGTCCATAGTACACTGCAGTTAAACAACAAATTATTATCATGATAAATATACATTTTACTCATGCATTTCCTGGAAAACAATTGAAATGAATGATGATAATATTCTCAACTCAATGTGCGATTTTCTTTGATTAGCTCCCATTTTGACTTATCTACATTATACATTGAGTGAGTTCACAAAATACAGTTCTTTGTTGGGACAAATGATGTTATCACTAAAACAAAAAAAAGGTCCAAGTAAATAGTGTAGCAAACTTCGCCCTACTATTTCTTGTGTTAATTCATGATGAAAAATTTTCATCGCCAGTACTCACAATTATATGCAAATTGTATGTACTACACAGCCTGTGATAAGAAATATATGGCTCATGTTGTATCACTTGAACTCCATGTAAATAACGATATATCTCCATATTTATATAAGATCACTTAAAAAGATTTTCGCCACAAAAGGAAACAACATATAGTTCGTGTTCTAGTTTCAAGTTGAATGTTGACAGTGAAGTGAGTACTTGAAATAAGTGCTACAAAAATTTCGTATTATTTTAATCAAAAACATGGGGGCATTTGTATTGATTTTGTTATGTTTTTTTGGGCATGGTTATCATGCTTTATTCGTGAACTATAATGAAGATATTTTTCAAACTACTAGCGATTTACCGAGTGTTATAAATGAAACCGAAATCAGCAGAGATGATGATGGACATTGTACTTTTCAAATAAAGTAATTTTAATATTTTCATTAAAAATTCCAATTATTTAATAATAAAAACACTTTTTTATATTAAATAGAAAACTGAAAACTGTCATGATTCAAGTTCCATACGTGGATACAGAAACTTATTATGGCCGCTGCCCAGGATACTATTTTAGGAAATGTTTAAGAGAAAGACAAGTGACGAAATCGCGAACTAATTATGAAATTCGCGAAATAAATGAAACTGTTACAAGATGCTGCAATGGATATGTGAAGAATGAATC
>NW_022202127.1:0-5057 GCF_009176525.2 Contarinia nasturtii | reverse complement strand
AATGAAACTGTTACAAGATGCTGCAATGGATATGTGAAGAATGAATCACAAGATAAATGCCAACCAATTTGTGACCAGTACTGTGTCTATGGCAGCTGTACTGCACCAAATGTATGTACTTGTTACGAAGATTATATACCAACAATTATGCCAAATATGTAAGTAAATATCGCCGTTCCCTTTATTTTTTATTATTTCAAAGTTAACTTGGCGGTGAAATATATTTCGAATTTTGTGTCTTCATTATATCTATTGAAAATATCGAGAGGAGAGTATGTTTTTATTCAGACATTACTCAACTATAAGCGCTGAATAACATACTTTCTTCTCGATATATTCAATAGAAATAATGCAGTGATCAAAAATGTCGTAACTAATTCATTTCTCGTTCGATCAGATGTGAACCAAGATGTGTTGGTTGTGCGCATGGCACTTGCTTCGCTCCAAGTGAGTGCTTGTGTAATCCTGGCTACAATTGGGATGCAAGCCTAAGTGAATGTGTTCCTGTTTGCGATGGAATGTGCCACAATGGAAAGTGTATTTCGCCCGAAAAATGCGAATGTAATGCAGGCTATACTCATCATGCAACGATCAGCGTTTGCATTCCACATTGCAACGAGACTTGTGTGAATGGTGTGTGCAGTGGTGCCAATAAATGTGAATGTAACTATGGTTATCGCTTCAAAAACGGATCGCAAACAGAATGTGAGCCGATCTGCACAGATTCATGTAAAAATGCAAAATGTGTTAGCCCAAATGTATGCGAATGTGAAAATGGTTATGAAAAAATGGATGAAAATAAGCCACATGAATGTCATTGCGGGCAATACTGTGTGGAAATCGACGGTCAGTGTCACTGCTTAGACGATGATGATCGCTTGAACGGTGATGTAATTCGAAATAACATGTCCACAATTTGCACTGCGAACACTTGTCAAAATGGAAGATGTATCACACGTCATGACTGCGAATGCTACGATGGCTTCGAAAAAGATGAAAACTCCAATTGTGTGGCTTCTATTGAAATGTGCATCGATGATCCAAGTAATTGTAAGGGAGACGAAGTGAAAACGTGCGATTGTATTAATGGCATTTGCGCATCAAACAATACGTGCATTTGTGTGAACGGTTTTAAGATGAGCGAAGGACATAGTGACGTTTGTGAGCCGGCTTGCAACATGAATTGTGTCAATGGTTACTGCATCAATCCTGATCAATGCGAATGTGATACAGGATATCGTTGGAGTTATAATGAGAGCAAGTCACGCGTTTGCCAGCCAATTTGCGAAACTAGCTGCCTAAATGGAACATGCATAGGACCAAACAAATGCCAATGCCTTGATGGGTTCAAATTCAGTGCTGAAAATAACTTCACTTGCGAATATGATCCACTTTATCAAGAAGCGCAAAAGAGGCAACTTGGCCAAATTCATTGGTAAGTCTTACTGCGGACTTGAAATGTTGTCTTTTGAATAGATTTTTTATACATATTTTTCCCAATCTATAGGGTCATACCAGCTGTAATTGGTGTAGTTTTCATCGTGACTATACTAATTGGCATGACTTACTTCAACAACAAACGAAACTATGACACAAATAAAGGTTATGGTAAGCATTTATGATACAATTCTCCTGATATTTTGACAAACAATATAATTAACTTTTTTTTATATTTTCCCAGATGAAGCCAATGTCCCCATTGCTGGCTATGTGAACGATGATTTGTGATACAATATATCAACTGATGTCATCATATTTTAATATTTATAACATGTTATGTCAGTGTTGAGCATACGAATCAGAGTATAAGAAGTGAAATTTTTACATTTTTTTTTTCAAAATGTATTAAATTGTATCAAAATGATTTTCTAAGAGCAGTGAAAATTTAAGGAAATTTGTAAACTTTTTACATGGAAAATTTTTAATTCTTCTTTTCTATTTAAAAATGTTGCTTTGCTTCATGTTTTCATTGTTAATTAATGTCGATTGATGTAGAATAAATACAACGCAAAATATATTGTCAAACAAACAGTTGTATACTTAGATTTTGAACTTCCTTTTGATTAGCACTATTTGCTTTTGTTATTCAGTCTTGGGTTTTTCCTTTGTTCGGATTATTTGTCTCGTGTGACCTTTATTCTTGTTTATATAAACTTTGGTCGATGTAAGAGATTTTGTTGTGGGACGATCAGAGATATCACCATTTGTGCATACATAAAAGATATTGTTTCAGTGAAAGAAAAAAACACAACTATTAGTCATTTTATCGCCAAGCTTATATTTGTTCCATGAACTCGTTGATAAAGCATCAGAAAATGAGCTCATAGAAATGAGTAATTTCGCAATATACTTGAACAAAATTATTTGAGAGGAAGATGCAACATATACAGTGCTCTTCAAAATTTTGGAACCATCTATGTATTTTTCGTACAAAATGCCGTAAAATGCCGTTTTGAGAATAAAAATCATTATTTTTGAAACCTCAAAAAACGGCATTTTGTATGAAAAATACATAGGTGGTTCCACAATTTTGACGGACACTGTATGTGGATATTATATACAAAATGAATGTACAAATGAAAGGACTTTGAACCTATGTTGAAAAAAATGAAAGTCCATCAAAATCACTGGACAGTCTCAGATCTTTTCTGGTAATTTTGAAAAACGATCGAATCTACGTTTTAGTCAAAATGGAAATAATTAGTCATGTTTTCTTCCAATAAAAAAAGACGACTGTATTGATGCTTTCTTCATATTTACAATGTGATTACGACCAAGGATCGGATCGCATATAGAATTTTACAAGATATTTATACTTTGAATAAACGCAGACGCAACATATCCGTCGCTGTTCGCTTTGTGCTACTCTTAATAAATACAATGTATGTGCGTGCGCCTCTCAATGGTCACATGCACACACGAACATGTATTCACATGCTTCATACATAGCGAATAGCGATGGATATGTTGCGTCTGCGTTTATACTTTGTATCAGAGCATCTTGATTTGCTGCTGCTCAGCATATAGCTGAGAGCTGAGAAATGCTGAACTCGTGCGGCTAACGCATACGAAATGGATGACACGCACACATGCATTCTCCTCGTTTAAACGGTTATAAACAGTTGTTTGGTCGTTCAATTCAAAACTCAAAACTTAGTAACCAGTTGAGTTTGAAATTGTGTTGCGACCGACATATGAGAGGCTGCGAGAAAAACATCACGTCGCATCCCTCGTTATTTTGCTTACGTAAGTGAAAGCAAGAGATGAGATGCGACGTGCTGTTTTTGCTCTCAGTCTTCCATATATTCTGAAAGTGTACGTCTAACGCATACGAAACGGAAGCACGATACATATTCCCCTTTCACTTCGTATGTTCGCTGGTATAGTGTGTAAACGTTGTACCGGCAATAGCGTCAACGGCAGCACATACGAAGCGAAAGGGGAATATGTATCGTGCATCCGTTTCGTATGCGTTAGCCGCACGAGTTCAGCATTTCTCAGCTCTCAGTAATATGCTGAGCAGCAGCAAATCAAGATGCTCTGCTTTGTATATTTATACTGCCTGCGTTTTTTATGCTAGTATAAAATTATACGCGACCCGGTCCCTGATTACGACCATTGAGACAATTTTTTGAATCAAAATTCTATTAATAAAACGAACCTCATCATTTTCGCACAAAACAGATGTGACTTTAGGCATTTTTAAAATCATTTTCTTTCTTCTATCAAAAATTCGACAACATACATATTTTTTGATCTGATAAATATAGATTCCTTTATTAAAAACATTAAAAATAATTTACAGTACGATCAATATTTTAGTTAGTAATAGTATTATTTTGGCAATAGTAATGTTTCAGCTCGTTCTCTGTTATAAGTTGCTGATATTGGTTGATTATTTGAAAGTTCAGATTTATTGTATAGATTTGTCAGACGATCGCGATTGAGTATAATGAATACTACGAAATAAGCCAAGAATACAATGAAAATTAATATTGACATAGTTTTAACGAATTTGTCATGAGATTCTGAATTTAATTTTAATTCATTCACTATTTCTTCCAAACTTTCAAATTCAACATGAGTCTCATTTTTTTCTTCATTATTGTTAACTGTTGGTTCATAGATGGTGTAATTACAGCTGATTCCTCGAATATTCGTCTCATCTTCCTTAGTTGACCTTGGTACAAAGTGAAGATGAAGGTTTTTCCAGTCGATGATTTCCATGAAATGTTGCAAATATGAGCAATTGAACGCATTGTTCATTATATCCAGCAATGTTAATTCTGGAAACAGAGCATTGCGAAATCCATTCAAATGTGATAGCTGATTTCCGCCCAAGCGAAGTATTTTTAGATCGTGCATTACAGGCATGAACAATCCGAAGTTCACTTCCTTTAAGTGATTTTCAGATAAATCCAATGAAATTAATTTATGTTGATGCGAAAATGTTCCCAATTGAATGCTGGTCATTTTAGTATGTCTCAGATTCAAACGTTCCAAATTTGGCATAAATGCAAATATTTCAACATTTAGATTTCCGATTGAATTAAATGATAAATCTAGCACCTTCATTTCGGTAGTTCGGTCAAATAAGTGATTACTCAAATATGTCAGATTGTTATATGAGAGGTCAAGTTTCAATAATTTAGATGAACAGACATGATTTGAATCGAATTTGTCGATACGATTATGTGATATGTTCAAATATTTCAAGTTAATCAAATTTTTGAATAACTGATCACTGAGTTCCGTCAAATTGTTTTGTGAAAGATTCAAGGATATGATGTTATCTGCTCCAATGAAAGCCAAAGGATCCACTTTTTTAATGATATTTCTGGAGAAGTCAACATTCTCAAGTTTATAGTTATTAATAAATGAAAGACTTGGAATTTCCGTTAGTTTATTTTGCGGTGCGATTAAATTGGTTAACTCCGTTGCCTCTTGAAATACTTTTGGTTGAAGTGATTCCAACTCTACATCCGAAATATTAAACGTATGTAACGATTTGAATACTTCAAAATATTCTGGATCAATTTCACGAAATCGACAATTTT
>NW_022202126.1:0-1092 GCF_009176525.2 Contarinia nasturtii | reverse complement strand
CAATACGTTTGGTGCAATATAAAAATTACTTTGCCATAAAGAAATTAAACCCTTGTCCCCTCTACACACACCCTTTCTGTCGATATTCTGTGTATGTGTACGATGCAGGAAACCTTTAGCCATTTCAAAGGCTTTCTGAGTCCGAAGACTTGAAGCCAGAAAAAAGGCTGAACGATGGAAAGAGATATATGCAAAAGATTGTAAATATTTTATAGTTTTATTGGGTGCTCACATGGGCACAATTTTGCAGGCTTTTGCAAATCAAACCTTTCTGAAAAGAGTAATATGCGTTTTATTGGGTAGGTAGATTTGTATGTGTTTGATCATATTGATTTGAAATTATTTGATGATGATTCAACGCAATTCAATCTTTGGAAATCGAATGATTTGATATCAATTGAATGTGTCACGAATATTTGGGACCTTTTAACATTCATTCTTTAAAGATCATCAATCATGTGTCCGGTTGTTGGCTACTTGTTCCGCCAATTTGCTTGGTGAGTTCTTTTAAAATTGACCGCTGCGAAAACTCTTTCATTATGTGTCAATTACAATGAATTTAGAACACAACAAAGCAACCAGCACTACAATCAGTTGCAGTCGAACTGACGACCACATGAGCATGAGTGGGGAGTGAAACCAATTTGGTCATTGCTTGTGACTCGGTTTTTTTTCTTCATCTTCTTCTTTTTCTTCAACCATTGAATTGAAGCTATGCCACATATAGTTAGTGCGTCTTTTACGTTTGGCACCGTCGTGCAAGGCTTCATGGTCAAATTGCGTGTTGCCATAAATATTAACGCTTAACACTGCATGTTGCCTCTTCTTCTGTATTTTGACATTGTTATGGAATGCAGGCATATCGAAATGTATATGGCTTAATAGGAAAAAAGTACGAGGGATTGTATACAATTAGAAGAAAAATGAGATGTAAACTGTGCCCATATGACAAATGGTACGGAACGGACATGCTGCACAAATGCACGACAAAAACCGACAACAACAAGAGACAAACAAACAACACAATACCAAAACAACATGCGTTAAACGCAGAACCAAACCGACTCGCATTAAATGGAAAACCCAAAGAAA
>NW_022202125.1:0-1388 GCF_009176525.2 Contarinia nasturtii | reverse complement strand
ATTAAAACGTCAATAGTCTATTAATATATTAATTGGCCAAAAAACCTACACTACCAGTACACGTTCAATATCTTTCGGGAAATAAGTATTCGTTCGCTTGATAATAATTGGCTTCAGCAAAATTTCAATTGCTAGACACTCACATCCTGGATCAACATTGAGTTCAATTTGACGACTTTTTAGCGATGAATGAATTATTAGCACTGCAACACAACCTGATCTTTTTGCTCTCGTATTAAATTATTCGTATATTTGATTGTTTCTAAAAAAACTCAAATGTGTCTACTAAAAAACAGTTGTGATTTTACTAAAGTCCATGAAATAATATTTTTATACAGACAAATTGTAAAAATAATGCAGATTCTGAATATATATTCAAAGTTTCAAAAAGTGTACAAGAAAAAATATTTTTTCGCTACGTATCAGTACATTTCTTAGTACATTTTCAAAAAAAAATGTACCAATGAAAAGTACAAATTGAGTACAAATTTTTAGTATAATTGGTTTTTCGAACCAATGCGTACTAAAAAAAAGTTGTACTAAAACATACTCCCAGTTTAGTACGAATTCTAAAAATGTTAGTACAAATTAGTAAAAATTGAGTAGAAATTATTTATGCGTGAAATAACCCCCTTGCTCAGAATCACCCGTGAGTTGTCAGGGAGCCGCATTTAGCGCCATAATGAAAGTAAAAAGTACACATAGTGTGACAAATGGTTTCAATTTATTTTCATTATGTGTTCAGAATCTTAATTATTTCTTTTTTTTGTCACAGGGCCATTGTATTGAAAGATAAACAAAAAATGGATATTTTCGCACAAGAGCTACATGTTCAAGGTACTTTGTAAATAAAAAAAAACTCAGTATTAGTAAAATAAAAATTGATTTCGTTTGTTATTTCCAAATGTATTAGATTCCAATAAATTTGCTGAGATTCTTATGCAACGACCAATTGATATGAAAGGTCCCATAATGAAAACTCGTCTATCTGATGAAGATATCGAGTATTTTCAAGCAGACGCAAAAAGACATTTCAATCTTGTTCTTGAAATTTTAAAAGAAATGCCAAGAAATATGCTATTCGTGATCAGGTACATATTGATGATGTATTTAATTTAAAGTATATCAATAAATATATAATATCATTGAATTTTCATAGAAATTTGAATACAATAAGAGCAATTGCACATGGGCATGGCGATCCTATCGATAGGCAAGATACAAAAGAACATTGCATACAAGATATATAAAATTGTTAATGTTATTTTTTTAGACCACTATTCATGGCCCAATACGCCCAGCGATGTATTTACAATGAAACTCATTTTGGTTTCATACAAAAGATCAAGTGGCTTATTCGAAGGATTAAATTTGACTTCAAATTGGCA
>NW_022202124.1:0-2662 GCF_009176525.2 Contarinia nasturtii | reverse complement strand
TTAATGTTGACACATAAAGTTGCGAATTTGAGCATAGTTTTGTATCTAAAATGAAAGGCTGTCTTTATTATTGTCGATGCTACTTGAATCTAAGTCGCATGAGCAAATTTCCGTTTATGAAAGAGAACGGAAATGTAGCCAGGAGCAGGGATGTAAATTTTGTTTCACATCGAGAATAACGACATGCTTTCGTTTGTAACAAGTATTTTAATGTTCGTGCAAAGATAAAGCTTGTCATTATTGCCATAAAAACCCTTTAGTCAGTCATTGTTTTTCATGAGCAGCAAACAAGGTCTTTCGCACTCTGTCTACATTCCATTTTCAGGGATTTTAAATAAACTTCACAAATAATCATTTGAATTAGTTAAATTGATATTTATTTTGCCCCATTCTCTCATAGCGTTGCAAACATAACTTTGTTAATAATCATCGGCAACTGACAACATTTTAAAACGACGTAATAAAAAGTATTCACAGAATTATACAATGGCTGCAATTCGGTGTTGTTATCATTTTTATTGTCATATTACAGTTTAAGGAGATATTTCATGACCAATCTTATTGATTGACCCGCTCTTTCTCTGCAGCAGCTCAAATACAAAACGAAGCATCGTTTCCTCCAAGTTTCCTTGAACATGAAAACCAATGTGAAACTGATTCGAAATGGAAATTCAATGATCAGCTTAAATGTGAGCAGATTTCATAATAATCGAGTTTTCATTTTTTACTTCTTGCCTTTTACTCTATGAATTGAAAATGAGAAGTAATAGGAAAGTCAATAAGTTGCAGAAATGGACTGAGTCAAAATGCAAAAGCAAATGAGATTTCGCATAATAGTACAGTCCTTTGCACACATTTAAGAGTTTGTGATTTATTTGAATAAATACAAAAACTTTGTGAAACATTGTTCAATTCAGAAACACTGTTGAGGCAACATGTAAGAACTGTATAATTTAAGTTACATGAATCGGGTTGAAACGCCAATGGTTGAACTCCAGCGACAAATATGCAGCGAATAGCTTACACCATTCACACCCCATCCCGAATTGTTGCCAAATCAAACATAGTTTCATAAGCTACGACAACGTCTTGCTTCGGTTTGGTCATGGAGTGGCATGAAATTGCGACCAACAACAATAACATCGAACCATTTAAATTAAGTGGTTTACCATTGCAATGACATAATGATTACTTTTTGTGTGCATTATTGAATGGCACTATATTAAAACGAACAAGCACCATTTTGGTGTGTGAGAATTTGGCATACAAGTGCAGTTTAGTTGTGATATATGTGAATAGTGTTCATAAACAAGTTTTCTCAACGGGATACATTTTATGTTTGTGCCATTCCATTTTAATTTAGGAATTTCATAGTATTTGAACTTTAGGACGTATTTTTACGCAACAATATTATCACAAATATTTAATTTTCAAAGTTAATTGAAAAAAAAGCTTGACTTTAAATTGTGAAAAATCTTTGATTTTGAAAGCTGTCAACAAGCTAAAGTGTGTTCTTATACTTATAAATACTAAAAACACATTTTTGGTACTAAATAGAAATTAAATGAATGAAACACTTAATTTAAAAGTCAAAAGCAAATCAAAATTCTGTGATATTTTATTATTTTTTTGTAATAAATAATTTTTCATATGAGTTTTCACCATTTTATGTAAAAATGGGGCACAGAGATCGTTTGATAAATATTATATGAGAAGTAAAACCATGAGTGGAAAATATTCATTACGATAACATTATTTGCGTTGTTCGCATACTCACACTGCCCTGGGGCGCTGGAACAAGCACTTGAAATGTTTTTTAAGATATGAAACAATTTCTATCCAAATTAATTTTAGAGCGTACTTTAAATTAACTGAAAATGTTTTGTTTCCAAATGAAATTCTGCCTGAAAAACATGCCAATTGGTGACACAATACCATAATGCTTGTATCAGGTGTAAATTGCCTATGTTCAGGGTAAATATTCAACCGTGTTTTTTCTCGAACAGGTTTTTAAGTAACGCGAAATTTACAAAATAAAAGTAATATCAATTTTCTTGTGCTCACAGCAAAACGGTAACAGGTTAAAATAAATAAACACAGCACACTCCCAAAGTGGATCTCATTTGTTTGAAGCCATCCACTTGTCGCATGATAAACAACCTGACGAAATATATCATTCTCATAAGCTTCATTGAGTTTCAAATGGAAGAAATATCATGTTTGTGAATCCTTCAAACCACTTCATTTCACGTTAACGAAAAAAATGATGATGAAAAATGATGAAACCCAAAATTACAAATACGATATCACTTCAGAATATAAATATTGTTGGAGTATAAAATTTATGATATAAGTTTATCAACAAAACATGCGATGTTCTGTGTACGTTGTTTTCCTCTTCTGTTTCGAGCTTATGAAATATTACATGTTTTATCATATCGATTTTGTACTGCCACTCCATGGCAGTTGTTCTGTTCCCTCTTTTTTTTTATTGCCGAATGAAAACGTACACGACAAGAATAAACGAATACATGTATATGATTAAATTCATAACCTGCTGTCGAACGAGCTTGTTTTTATTTCATTTTTTCTTTTATTCTTTGACGAAAAGATTTACCACAATTTGAGAGATATTGATGCAGATACGATGCTTTGCCGGCGG
>NW_022202123.1:1693-3143 GCF_009176525.2 Contarinia nasturtii | reverse complement strand
GATAATTTACTTCAATTAATTGTACGGTTATCGTCTGCCAAAAATGATCCGAACCTTGAGCATTTGCATTGCGATCTATTCACTATGGATTTGGCCAAACAAATGAATAAAATCCATGACATCGGAAATTTTGATAATTCGGATTTTGAAAAAAGTGACAATTTGGACTTGACTGGTTTGGAGTGTTTCTCATTCAAATACAGTGTTCATTGGCCGATATCCATAGTTTTAAATCAATGGGCCCTGTCACAGTATCAGATGCTGTTTCGCTTGTTGTTTTATTGCAAACATGTTGATCGCCAATTGTGCAAAGTTTGGATACAAAATATTGAAATTATCAAAAACAAAGTTAAAAAAGATCACTTTCGCACCGCATTTGCTTTACGACAACGAATGCTTAATGCTATTCAGCACTTGGAATACTATATGATGATTGAAGTTGTCGAACCGAATTGGCATATTTTCACGGAAAAGATGAAAAACGTACGAAATATAGATGAAGTTATTATGATACATCAGGATTTTCTACACGTTTGCTTGCAAAATTGTATGCTACATTTTCCAAACTTGTTACGTTCACTTATGATGATTTGCAGCGTTTGTTTGCGTTTTTGTAAAATTATATCGGTGTCTCATTATACAAAATCCGATATTGACGCAATTGAAAAGGAATTCAATGATCAATTGGTCACATTTATCAAGTCATTAGGTGAACAGTCATCAGACACATCAACAGCCAAATTTCTTAGTTTAGTTTGCCGCTTAAATTTCAACTCATTTTACAATTAACAACATTACCCAAAAAACCTATTTTTGTCATTAATACCAGTGGCAAGTAATATTTTTGTTCTACCGTCCTAATTTTGACATTCATAGTAATTTTAATTGATACACATTTCAATATATGTTTTTGAAAGTTTAAAATAAGTATTGTTGTTGCTTTATTTATTATTATTCAATTCTCTTGGTAACTAACTTCATGTTAAATTCAATTCATTCAATATTGTAACATGACAGCTCATTCTTTCGTCTTTAATCTTTACAACAATGAGGTGTTTTTCAAAAAACGTCTACCATGTCTCAGATATTCCGAAAACATTTAAATCTTTTTTGTTTCGATTTCGACTCACATTCGAGTTTAAACCATGGATCCATTGATTTTTTTGATAATAAAAAATATTTTTTTTTAATTATATAAAATCGTTTATTGTGTGCGAATTGAGTTGATGATGGGAAACATAACCACAATTGACGACTCACAAGACAAATTCTTTCACCGCATGTGAAATGCGCGTGGAAAAAAAGGTACACTTTTCACTTTTTACAAAAGATTGGAAATAAATTTACTGATGATTGTTCTAGTAAAATGAAATTTAAAGATTATAAATAAGAACGGCCAGCTGATGTTTTAATTTGTTGTCATATTTTGATTGTGTTATTAAAAAAATGT
>NW_022202123.1:0-1683 GCF_009176525.2 Contarinia nasturtii | reverse complement strand
TTTGTTGTCATATTTTGATTGTGTTATTAAAAAAATGTACTTAACGAAAATTAATAATATTTTCAGGAATTTGAAATTCGATCGAATTGAATATATGATGACCGTGATGTAAGACGCTAATGGAAAAGACATTAAAATAAGAAGGTAACATTTTCAAAACATCTTTGTCCAGAGAAATTTTTTATTTCCTGATGATTGTTCTTGTAGCATGATATTTAAAGATTATAAATAAGAACGGCCAGCTGAATATTCAAACAAATATTATTCTGACCTATTATAACTTGTATAACTTGGACAAATATTTTAAAGATTTTTTTTTATTGCAGTAACAACAGCGGCGTCACATTAAAAAAAATGTTTTAATCATACAGTTTTGGAGATTATAATGTTATAATACTATGTTGAAATCTACAGCCATTCCGGTCATTGAACAGGATTAAAAGAGATAATTCAAGCATAGATTTTATGAACTTAAAAAACTGAGAATACCTACTAAACTAATGAAAAAATTCAAATAAAAAAGTTTTTCCTAAATTTTAAAATTCCTTTAATTATGAAATGATGAATGTTTTAAATTATTACAAAATGGAATGGGGAAATATTTAAAACAAATTTGTGATATCATTCACTTTGCGCGGGTTTATTTTTCACGCCATTTTCTTCGATATTTTCGTTATAATAACTGTTGAAATTGATTGCATGCACTAAATTGACGAGTTTTGCTCCACCTAATTGGTCTGATGTCATTTCTTTGATACTATTGAGTAGTTGAAATAAAAATGTATCGAATTGCTTGCCATATTCTTTGATATTTTCTTGCCATTGTATTGAAACGTTTATACCGGCATCTCTTTGAATGAACTTTGCGAAATTCAAACAAACGCCGCACATACTAATCACTGGGCGTAGTATATTTAGATGATTGAGACAACAATTTTGCAAGCAAACGTGTAGAAAATCCTGATGTATAATAATAACTTCGTCTATATTTCGTACGTTTTTCATACGCTCGGTGAAAGCATGCCAATTCGGCTCGATGATCTCGATCAGCATATAGTTTTCCAAATGCTGAATTGCATTAAACATACGTTGACGTAGAGCAAATGCGATGCGCCATTGTGTCTTATTCTCTTTTGACATACCTGGGATAGAATCCAAAAACAAAAGAATAGAAATAATCAACTCAAATAATCGAAATAATGGAAACATATAGTAAAAAGGAAAGTGAATCCTTTTGGAAATCTTATAGTACATATTACAATTAATATATGAATTACAATTAAATATATATATTTAAATGACGATAATGAAAATAATCTTTAAATGAAACATACCTTTGCTGATTCCACACATTTCGATCCAAACTTTGCACAATTGACGTTCTACATGTTTGCAATAGAAAAGCAAACGAAACAGCATCTGGTATTGTGACAGAGACCATGGATTAAGAATGATTGAGACCGGCCATTCGACTTTGTATCCAAATGCAAAACACTCTAATCCACTTAAACTTGAATTATATGGGCTAGTAAAATCAACTTCTATATTTTTCTGACTACTTGTCTCGTTCATTTTCGATACTTGTTCAATCAGATCCATTGTAAATATATCGCAAAATAGATGATCAATGCATGGGTCATTTTTGGCAGACGATAACCGTACAATTAATTGAAGTAAATTATC
>NW_022202122.1:0-7621 GCF_009176525.2 Contarinia nasturtii | reverse complement strand
CCAAGTTTTCTTTACTACAATCATTTGACCATTTGCCAATAGAACCACACAGAAATCCATCGATTCATTCTTTGGTTTTTCCTTAACTGATAAATGTACGTCAAGAGTAATTTCATTTTCGTTGTTCTTGTCATCACGTGCGATGGGATCGACGAGGCCGAGATCATTTTCATTAATAGAAACTTCAATGGCATCCGTATCAAAGTTTTTGTTTCTTGATTGATTGATGTCATCAATTAAATTGTGCTGGTTTTCTATGTTATTGAGTGGTAAACTTTCCCCTTGGACATTATTTGCATTTTCACAATTTTCTCCAAGCACACCAACACCATTTACCAAATCTTCGCACAAATCTAGTGTTTCCACCACATTTGGCTGATTAAACCGCTTATAAACATTTGGAATTCTTCGTGGCCGTTCATGTAGCCACTGGTCGGCAGCTTCAAGTGTTTCTATTGCAAAATAAATAAAAATTTATTTGGTAAATCTAACAAAATAAATATGTGAACATTTAAATGCTTGCTGATTTAAATAAAATTAAAATAATACCGAAATGTTTATAAATACGCCCGATATAGCACGCTGTTTCATTGACATGAAAGAAATGTGAAGTTTCAATTTCAAAGTTGGCTTTATCCTTTGCATTGGGTGAATGAAAAATGCGCGATTCTTCGCCTAAAATCGGTATTTCTACCCACGAACCACGAACCGAGATCAATTTGTTACTTTTTAAAATAACCACAAATGCCGGCATTTTTTTTATATTGAATTGTTTGATATATATAACTGAATTAAAATCTATGACATGATCTTACTTGAACATAAGAAAAAATGTAACACAGCTGAAACGTTGCACTAAACTGTCAATTGTGGTTTTTTGAGCGGTTAAAATATCATTAACGCGTCAAAAACTTACAGCACGATCCAAGTATGCGACAGTTATTATAGCACAGTCGTTGTTGTGACATTGAGAAAATTAAGAAGAATCATCATCACGTTAAGTACATTAAAGTCTTTAAATAAGATTATTTTCTTTCGGTTTTATGAAATTGATTATTTGAAATTTGTTTTATATTTAAATATACTTCCAAAATGCAAGGTTTGTTATTATTTTTAAAGTGTGCAAATTAGATTGTTGTGATGCTCTAATATATATATTTCTCCAAATTGATTCAGTTGATTATCGGTTCAGAGGAAATATAGCTTTGGAAATGAAAAGGTCAACTTCATCATCGCATAAATGTTGCTATCCATCATGTAGAGCAAATGTAGATCTCGGCAGAATCCCAAGGCAAAACCGTTTTGAAGTATTGAGGAACTTTAAATTTTTCATATTGGATGTTGCAAAAGTATGTCCAAATCATTTGAATGTTGATGCCTGGACAAATGTGAATCAAGTGGCTACTGTGAACACTTTTAGTAACGAACAAATAAATCGAATAATCGAAATATTAGGCGAGCCAAACCCACGAAATGAGCAAAATGTGTCTTCTGGTGAATATTTTTTTAAATCTTTTTTTTTCCATGGATTGTACTTATTCCTTAACAGGAACGTAAATAGCAGCCGGTGTATATTTGTATGAGATTGGAGACTTTTTTTTGCGAATCTCGCTAATGAGCGCCATCTGATTTTAGTGTGAATTAGATGCAAAAACTGAATTTAATTCTGTAGCATTGAAATGAAAAAGTGAAAAAACAACAACAATAGCACGGCCACACAGAGCTGTACATCTATGCGTGCTGATGCATACATACACATATACGCTTTCTTCATTCTTTCATTCCATTGCTATACGTATCTCACTGGTCAACAGATCTATGTAGCCATGTTACTGTTGTTGTTTTTTTTCTCTTTTTCGATTCAATTCATTGTAACTAAATTGAGTTCAACTATGGAATACAAGATGGCACAGATGAGGGGAATTCGCATTTTGTCTCTTCATAGGCTTAGCCGGTTGGTAAATAGAAACATTTTCTATAAAATTTTCTATATATTTTCAGATATAAATCCGAAATTAATGGATTTGTGCAAACGCAATACAGGCCTAACAAAAGAAATTTTTATAGATTTATTTAATTCGCTGCCAAGTGTTAACCAGTATTTCAAAAATCGAAGAACAGCAGCTTCTGCATTGTATATTTACCTCATGAAAATGCGAACAGGTTTGCCAAATGAAGACATTGGACATGTATTCCATGTCACTCTGCAGACGGTTTCAAATCTTATTTCGAAGAGTCGTCAAGTGTTGCACCAAGATCTTGTTCCACAATATGTAAATTTTATTCGAAATCGGGAAGAACTCATCGAACACAACATACAGATGAGCAATTCCATAATGGATTCTGAGAAAAAAGGGAAAGTTATGTTAATATGTGATGCCACTTACATATTTATTGACAAGAGTCGAAATTATATGCACCAAAAAATAACTTTCAGTGGACAGAAGAAACGAAATTTCATCAAAATCATGAATATTACTGCATGTGACGGTACTATTGTCTTCTGCATCGCACCATTTCCAGCTGTACTGAATGATGCTAGCATACTCAAGAATTTGTTGGAGAAAACCATTATATTTGACAACCTATTAGAGGGCGATATATTATTGTTAGACAGAGGTTTTCGTGATGTGGTTCCAGCTATTGAAGCTAAAGGATTAGTTGCCAAAATGCCTTCATTGGTGCAGCGAGCAGTACGCAAAGGACAACTATCTACTGAAGATGCCAACAGATCTCGGCTTGTTACCGCACTTCGTTTTATGGTGGAAGTACGAAATGGACATTTGAAAATTATTTGGAAAAAATTCAATCAAATCTGGACATCATACGCACAAGTAAATATAGCTCAAGATGCAGAGATATGTTCGGCTCTGATTAATAAATACAGGAAAACATTTGAGTCAAATCGAGGTTGTGCAATAGATGTGGCCAATAGAATGCTTGCAAAACTGGATCAAGTAAACGAAGTGGGTAATGTTATTACAAATGAAAATTTCAAGCAACATATAAAGAAGTTTACTCGGTTCAATGCCTTTAATACGATTCCCACTTTGACTAAAGATGAATTATTTTGGATTTCACTTGGTGGATATGCGATAAAGCAAGCCGAATCTTATACGCAAATGCATATCAAACAAAATAACGATCAATTTATTGTTTTTGTTTGTCCACAAAATATTTGTAACTCATCATTTCCATCATTTGCCGGACCAAACAAAGACTTGATGCTATTCATGATAAAATTGAAATCTCGTTTTCGAAGCAATACTACTCACAAAACATTTGTTTTAATTGATCGTAACGTTGTTGATCATAAATCCGTACTTGGGCATTATTGTGAGTGCTATAATGGTTGGCGAACATTGGGGTGTTGCTCTCACATCATGACTTTAGTCGCATTTTTACTTGTAACAAAAGGACAGAATTTGGCAAATCCGGCAGCTTTTTTGAATAATCTGTTCAATTTGTTTGATGACGAATAACAATAATCACAGAAGATCTCGGCTTGAAAAAAATTATGTAAATAATATATATGTAGTAATGGAATGAATAAAATGTTACACTCTAAATTAACCATACCTTTCAATCTTCATTATTCCAATTATCCTTAAGAAAACACGAAAAGAAAAGTCAAACCAGATCATCTAACGATTACTAAAAAATATGAAAATACACAAAGTATCGAGAACAAATGGAAAACATATTTTTTGAACTTATCTAAAAATGAGTGATTTCCTTGTATATATCAATTTTGTTTGCGAGAATTAGCATTAAAACACTCCATCCAAAAGTGTATATAAAACTATTTTCAACAAATAACTTTAATTAATTTTCTATTTCTTTTAGTATTCTCACAAAAATTGTGAATTCCCAATGTTATATTAAATTGTATTTATTTATTTTATTATAATAAACACAGTTCACAGTGGTTGACAGTCACACATACGCACCATTACTCATGAATATCAACAAAAGTCACTTTGACACTTTGACAATACAATGGTGCTCTCTCACACAAACACACGCAGTAATTGCAAAACGTCATAATCAACGTAAAGCAAATGTACTGTATTAAGTGTCTCAACTTATAAAAGTTATTTTAAAAACCAAATATATACAGAAAAACTCTGTAAAAAAGATCTCGGCTCTGGCATTTTGCTGCACTTATTGCATATTTTAAATAAAAAAAATGGTGTTTGTTGAAAGAGTCATTCCATTGAATACTGCAGCAAAAAAAAAACATAATTGTGTGTCGCCGCTTAGAGCAATGTGATGATATAAATGACCTACGCACAAAACTGGAGAATGATTTGACAACATCTGTAGATGAACGACATTTAAAACAAAATATCGTTTATGGTTTGCGTAAAATTGGCCACAGGTATTGGTCACGGGCAACCGTTAAGTTTATTCGAAAAGATGACCATGTCCCGGTATTACAAAAATTAGATGAGAATGGAACCATTGACTTTGATCCAACCAAAATGCAAGTGCGTAAAATTCAAAACGATGCCTTGAAAAACCAAGAATTGGGTCTATTGTTGTTTATATACGCCGTTGGCGTGTATGATTTTGATAGCGAGTTTACTTTAATTTTTGAAGAAATGCTCAAAAATAAAAATGTTACTGCCGTTTTCAATCTATTGGAGGCTAAACCGAATAAAATACACGAATGTTATATCGGTGATTTTTTGTGTGAATTCAGAGGAAAATTTTTATCGTTTCGAGAAATTTTAATTAGTCAAAAAATCACATACCCTTCACGTGTACAAGAGAACTTGAACCAGAAAATTTTCCAATCCCGTGCCGAAATTTTAGCAGGTCGGAATGAAGTAAATTCAATTTTGACAGCACACAATAAGAGCAAAGTGACTGAACCAAACGTGCCAAACGAGCCGTATGAACCTATCTACATACTTGGTGGTCGATTTCACATTCTAGAAATCGTTGGCGAAGGATCAGTTAGTTTTTCATTTTTATTTTGTTTTCAGCTTTAATTTAACAATGATTACGATAATCTAAAATGTTTAACATTTAATTTTACAGTATGGTATTGTTGCAAAGGGCCGAGATCAAAAAACGGAAGAAATTATTGCCATTAAAATGTTCAAACATAGTTTATTTGGATTTGATTCGAAGAAAACGGAAAATCTAAACGAGGCTAAACTTCTTCAAAGCATCAATCACACTAATGTCATAGAATTGATTGACGTTATTGATGACATCGATGGATTATGTTTAATTTTCCCGTTCGTTGGACAAGTAAAAATTTGTGATCTCGGTTTATCGGTTGAATTTGCCTCAAATGAATATTTTATGGAAATATGTGGTACGCGCTCATATATGGCACCTGAAATTTTTCTCAAATATGGATATAATCATATGATAGACATATGGGTAACTTTCTTTCTAAAAGCAATTCCAAAGCAAGTTCCTCTTTGAATAACAGAGTTTTTTTTTGCGTTCTTTTTTACATAGGCCACCGGTTGTATCGTAGCTGAAATGAAATTAAAAGACATTTTCATTCCACGCGCCATTTCTAATAAAGAGCAGCTCATTAATATTTTCAAAGTACTTGGAACACCGACTGAGTCAGAATGGTCTGCTTACAACTGGTCATGGCGGTTTGGCCAATACAAAGGAAAACAATTGGAAAATAAGTTTGACATTGAACTTTTGGATTTTCTCAACAGTATGATTCGTTACAATCCATCTAAACGTTCTACGGCTGGGGATCTTCTGAAACATCAATTTATTGTTCGACTTTGAGTTTATACTAAACTAAAATGGATGGAATTTATTCTAAAAATTATTAATTTTCACTAAGAACTTATATTTTGAGATAGAAATGATTTAATTAAAAAAATGTAAATGTATCGAATTCGGTTTACCCGGGCTTACCACAACAATTCACATCAAATATTAAAATGAACATTAATTATATGACATTTTTTTATTAAACTTTCTTTGTACCAATATTTTTATTATTATATCTTTATGATACATCAAACAAATGAAAGTAGAGATCTCGGCCTAAAAAATTAGCCTTAAATATTTTGAATTTTGTTATAGCTCTTCATGCTCATGCTTCGTCATTGATGTTTCGTACATATGATTTGCGCTGCATATAAATAAAAAACAAAGTACATATAGAATATATTATTTTTGGAATAATAGATTATTTTACTATGAGTAAACCGGTCGGTGTTGTGTGATCACCAGTCACATTCTTGTTTGAATAATTTGCATCCAATTTCAGGTCATAGGTTCGTCGAACCATCACAGAAACTGGTTGATTTTGTGGAATTTTATTCACAACTTCGTTGGTATTTGTTGTCATATCGACTTCACGCTGCAAAATTAAAAAAATATACGTATACATAAAATATATTAAATATTTTTGGACTAAAAGATTTAAATTATACCCGGAGTAAATCAGTTGATGTTGTAAATCCAGTTACATTCTTGTTTGAAGCATTTGCAAGTGATTTCGGTGCATAGTGCCGTCGAATCATTCGGGAAACTGATTGATTTTTGTGACCGGGATCTGTTATTTTATTCACGCCTTCTCCAAGACTACTTCTTTGATAAATTGCAGTTTTTTGGCATGCATTGATATTTGTTGGCATATAGAATTTGCGCTGAAAAATTACAAAACAAAAACATATATAAGATATTTTAAGTCTTTTGGAACGAGAAATTCAATTTATACTATGAGTAAACCGCTTGATGTAGAATTCCCGTTCATATTCTCAGTTGAATCATTTTCAATGCATTTCAGTGGGTCGTTGGGTCGAATAACTCCAGAAATTGGTTGTTTCCCGTGCATATTTTCAATCACAGGCAACTACAAATACAAAGTTAAGATGAAGATAACAAAAATGTTAAAATAATACCACTCGGTTACCGTTTCCTTAAGCACATCAGTGAATAAATCATTCCGTTCTAAAGGTGCCACAGTTTCTTGTTCCATTTCTACACGATTGTGAACAACATCCACTTTGCTTGCATTACCCATAACCTTTTCTGGTATATTTTCTTTGTCAAGATCTCGGCTCTTATTTGTGTCTTCGGCCAAAAAATCATCGTCGCTCAGTTCAACTGATTCCACAATTTCTGGAAGTTGAAACACTTTCATGTGGCTATCCTCGTTGAAAATATATCTACGCGAACGCTTGTTAAGGAACATATTGCTTGCTTCTATGGAATCTGAAACGTTGTGGTTGTGTGTATGAAAAAACAAACATAGCAGAAAAGATTTTTACTAAAATTGTTCTTACCGAAACGCTTAACAATACGTCCTTCGTAGCATGCTTTCGTGTTTTCGTTAAAAAAGTACGATGGTTTCATGTCAAAGTCTGGAATTTCTTGGTCATTCGGCGAATAAAAAATAATAGTCTTCTCGTCAATAATTGGATTTTTTACCCATGTATCTCGTACCGAGATCAATTTATTTTTATTTCTTAACACTACTAAAAATGCCGACATTTTGCTATTTATTTTATAGTAATTCTGTTTTTTTTCGATGATTTTTCACTGTATTTTTATATTTTATTATAATTTTATTCTCTCGTTGAAGGTTTAGTTTGAATATGCTATCGCAATGTCAAACAAACGTCAA
>NW_022202121.1:0-2445 GCF_009176525.2 Contarinia nasturtii | reverse complement strand
GATTTTTTGCTCGAAAATTTTGTATGGAAGATATTCCTGAATTGTATTGATATTTTTTCAAACTTTCAGAATATCGGCTTTTTGTGAAAAAATAATCTCTGCAAAGTTTCACGTCTGACCTCTATCTGTAGGAGAGCAAAGAGGTTCACAATAATGAGGGTATTTGAGACCTTTTATGGAAAAAATAATAAAATTGTCAAAAAATATCGCCAGTCAAGAAAATGACCGAAATCTTTTAAATATGTTGAGAAAATTGTCAAACAGAGCTGGTATTGGCACGGGAGAATATATTGCGCAGGCACCATTAAATTTTTAATATGCAACACTTGAACACAAGAAAGAGCCGCACTTACAAGAAAAGTAACCGCACCTTCGCGGTGTCTATAACAGATCTGTCGTTAAAAACATGGTTTGCATTATCCGTAGCGAACATTAAAAGAGTGAGACATGTGTTTACTTCTCAAAGGCATAGAATTCAGCTAGCTATTGATTCCTTTTTTTTATTTATAATACGTCATGTAAAAAATAAACTACATTATTGTTTTTTCTATCATTTCAGATCAAGGTGGAAATAGTATGCGTGGAATGCGTAGTAGTGGAATGTCGGATTTGAGCAATGATTCTGACAGCCCAACACATGGTTATCCCGATTTTCCACCCAGTCCTGATTCATGGCTCGGCGAATCAGTATCAAGATCGAATCAAACGGTCAACAATCAACCATCGGATTGTTAATAAATCATAATTGGATTAATTTGGTGATGCATCCTCCTCATTCATCAACAAATGTACAGAAAAAAAATGCAAACAAACAAAAAAACAATGTGTGGAAACACTTCATAAATTCACAGCTATTCGTTTTCTGTGTCGTTGACCATTTCACTCTATCTTAATAAGTTATGAATTATGCTTTGAATTTCAAATTAAATTAAATGTCAGAAAACGAATGTATTTACAATTTGTCCATAACATTCAGAACAATTTATTGAAAAGAAAATGCACTTTTAAGCATTTAATAAACATGATACAATATTCAACAAATTGATCTTCAATGCTGTGTAGTCAGAAAATTAGTTTACAGAATAGGATATTCTAAACTCAAAAACATTTTTTAAAAAAAGAATCATTGATGAATGTTGTAAAGAAAAAGAATTCAAATGCCATTGGAAAATATGTACTGATACAATAAAACCAAGGAATAAATCACTTCAAAACAATTCTAGCAGCACAAGAGCACTGAATTCAGAGCGAGAAATAGATTAAAGAAGCTCCAAATTTTGTCGCTCTGAATAAAAAGAAATACATGTTGATATTACATGTATTCATTATAATTTGAAGTGATTCATCCCTTGATCGTCATCAATGTTTTATGTACGGAATTTTGATATAAAATATCTGATTAAAGTGTGCAATGGTTGAATTCTCAAAACAAATCATTATTATCGATTTTTAAAATTTTGTTGGTCAAGGGTCTGCAAATAGACTTTTGCTGTTGATTATCAATGTATCTAATTCCAATTTAAAAAAGCGCAAAAGTACTTGGGTAGAATAAACAAAAAAATTCAGTCACTAATTTCAACAAATCTCAAAAAAATGGTTAAATTATCAATAAATTATTTTCATAAAAGTGATTTCGATTTATTTGTCCATCCTTTCTCTTAATTTCACTATGATTTAAATCAATATCGATAAAATTCGATGGTACATACCATTCCAATTGCTCACTTTTCCACAATTCATTATATCCGTTTTTAGTTGTCAATTTTCATCATATTTTATATAAAAAGTGTCTATGTAGGTGGGCCAGAAACTTCATTTGAATTAAATCACCAAATCAACAATAAAATTAAATGTGAATTCAATTGTTTTTTTGTATTAGAGTGAAACTAAATGACACATCTGAACAAAAAAAAAAATGTCACAGATTTGAAATCTAATTAAATGTTTGTGGATATAAAATGTATTGAAAACACGGTCAGCATTAGTTTATTAATTTGAACGCAAAAAAGTCTACAATAGAATGAAACGATTTTAGTTCGTACTTACGAACCTTTTCCCAAATGCAGTATGTGTAGCAAGTATCCTGTAGCTTTTGAACGCTTCGATAGATGAGAGTTAAGTTAAGACAAGAGGAGCCGTATAAATATTGTAAATACAGACAATTTTGATTGCAAACTAAATGTAATTCGTCAATCATTATAATGGCTTTGTTTTTTATTTCATTTAATTTTTTTGCACTCCTCTATTCTTTGGGTTGAAGCAGACACATAGTGAAATGACATTGATTTTACTTCTTCATCTCTTTTCTTGCTGTAGATTAAAGTGAATTATGCCAAAATAAAGAGATAGAAAAATGTGCAAAGTTGGTAAACAGCGACATTCTACAGTAAAACATCGATTTTTGACATTTTTGGAACCGACTCCTTTTCGAAAAATCGAGTTTTT
>NW_022202120.1:0-8577 GCF_009176525.2 Contarinia nasturtii | reverse complement strand
AAAAAAAAACGATCTGGGCCTTTTCGATGTCTCACAATCAACTGGAATACAATTATTCCTGGCTGGAACCGAAAAGCAAATGAATCAAAAGAGGAACGAGACTATAGAATTGATTTCACAAATATATAAAGGAATGAATGTTCATTTTCGTGTCGTCAATGTGCCTGCTAAACAATTAGAACTGTTTGAAAGCTTTGCCACCATATTCGAAATGTACTCGCCACATTTGCAAAATTACATTGAAGTTGGTCGACTTAGTCAATATGGAGACTATATTAGTAAAAGAATAGAATTTGTAAGCCATAAACGCCACAGACCACATATTTTAAGTGCAGTTTGTAATATAACCAGAATTTTAGCAATTATTTTAGAAACATACAATGGTGTTATACCTAGGATGAAAAGACTGGAAAATGGAAATGAATCGAAGGAATGTTAAAATCATTTCTTGCAATTCTCATCGAATAAAAAATCCAGTGGTTTCGTATACTAGATCATACTGTCAAACAAACATCGAACAACCAGCAACATTACATTTACATTTTGAATATGTAAAAAAGAAATGTTTAAAAAAAAAACAAAATATTAATAAATTTTATTATTTTTTATAAATATTAATTTATACATTAGTTATAAAATAAAATCTATAGTTGCGAGAAATATTTTTCCCATAGAAAAAATATGCCAAATGAATGCAAAAGATATATTATTGATGTTAATATAATTGTAATTATATTATTGATTATTCTTTATTTCTTAATAAACAGTAAATTCGAACAACAGTATGACTGTCTTACTGTTTATTACTGAATTATGAAATCTGTATTCCTGTTCCTAAAATTACATTTAAATTCTCAATTTTGGGTTTGTTAACATCTTTTTAATGCGATTTATTCGGCTTGCCTGAAATTATTCAATATGTTATAATGGAAACATACAAATACTTAGTTTAAAAGCAACACATTTGCAACATTGCTTGAATTTGAGATTCTTTGTCTTACGTTTTCGAATTCCAGGTGATATTTGTGATGAATTTTTTATATCAGTCTCTGGAGAAGTCTCTTTGAATTGTTTCGTCTTCGAAGTTGGTTCTATATTGGAAAAAATTCAAGCCACCATTAGAACGGATATCAAAACATTCTAGTCGTGCCATCGTCATCTATGGGTCACATTAACTTATACATTTATGAGACCATTTTGAAGATAAAACCAGTTTCAGAGGTTAACTCTGTCATAAAGGAACTATTCCAAAACCATTTAGCCACAATTACTTAAACCACACAAACAAAAAAAATACACACGCACCCACACAAACACATGTGTTATACATACGTTCACATTTCTTATCTTCATCTGAATCAGTGCCTGATGTTGATTGAGCATCTTCTTCATCATCTTCTTTGTCGGCCAAAACGGCAGCTGATGTTTCTGTTTCACCATCATCGTCGATGACATCACGAGCATCTTCATCAGTTGCTGTTGTTGAATTTTTTTGACCTTGAGAGAAACTCTTGCGGCTGTTTTGTGAAACAGGCGGGAAGATAAGGTCAATAATTGAAACCAAAATCAACCCTAACAAAGCGCCAAGCAAAATAGTTACGATGGCAAATAAAACGTAAGTCAGCCATGGTGGCATTCCATAATCGATGAGCATTACATTATTGACCTCTTTTAGATAGTGCGATAGTTTAAAAAAATATGAAACAATTGCCATTTGTACAGAATCGGGATGTTTCCATGGTGAAACTGGTTCAATTTCCTTCCACTTTTGTTCTTCTATGAATGAAATTAATGCATCGGAATCGCGAGGCCCTCGATATTGTCGGAACTCTCCATTAATAACACTGATTAAAATAAAAATTGTAGCGTTTCAATCTTTGAAGTAGGTTTAAATCAAATAATTGCTATTTTGCTCACTGAAATATTGTTGGCAATGCTGTAACAAGAAAACGTCCACTTAGAGCTGGTGATGTTGTAACGTCAATTTGAGCCGTATTTATTCCAATGTCATTTGACCATTCACCCAATTTTCGCCAGGCAGGAGCAAAATTCTTGCAAGCTGGACACCATGGAGCATAGCTATTAAGATTTTTTTTCATTTTAATTTGCACGAGATTTAATAATTAAAATACACAATTTAGATCAGTCTTTTTCCAAAAAGGTCCCCAAGGACTTTTAGGATAAAAAATTTTTTAAAAATAAAACTACAAATTTGCATGGGTAATCCATTTTGTTTAAGTTTGCATGCCGAATCATCTTTAATCAAGTTTAAAATCTAAAAAATGTGTACTATCATTTTTGAGATAGGAATTTTAGTTCAGTTGCCGCCTTTGTTATGTGAAATGAAACACAATTTCTGTATCACTAACCTTCGTATTAATGAAGACTGAAACCAAAACTAGTAATAGTTTAATTTACTTACAATTCAATCATCCATTCTTTATTGAGAGCAATGCGCCAAGTATCTTCGTTGAGATCGACAACTTTTGCTTGTTCGGCGAATACAATGGAATTCCATACAAGAAATACTGCTGTTCCATAAGCGAATTGTAATGTCATCATTGCAGTGTGAAGGTTTATTTTTAATTTTCAGTTTGCTATGCAGAAAATAAGTTTGATTATAACAATTATTATATTATTTATACACAAAGAAATACAGAATACACACTACAGAATACACACATTGCTTCAGCAATTTTTGGGTAGTTTCAAAGTTTAAATTTTAAATATATTTTAGAGTTAAATGACATTCAGTTTCGGTAGCTTTTTTCAGAATTGCATTATTATAAATTTATTCTTGTAAGTTCACTTAATTTAAGTTACGTCAAATTTCAATAAAGTTTACATTCTGCTCATGTATGTAAAAGAATCATTCAATTCCACGCAATTTGATGTTTCTTTTGTCTACTCTTGTCTAGTTAGTAATGATGCTTTCTGCTTGAGTACCGAACTGGCAATTCAAATCGGGCAACAATTTTACAAAATTAATTACTTATCGGTTAGATAATACGGAAGTCCATGCTAAAAAAGATCATTTTTTTAATTTTAAATGCGATGTAAATAAAGCAAGAGAAATCATACAATTGATTGTTTTTATTTAACTTGCATGTAATCCATAGGTTTCATTTAACAATGAAATGTGCACACAATGGCTCACAATTGAGAAATTGGCGCTAGTATCTCAAGTATATGGTATGTGTCAAAATGTGTAAACCTTCAACTCTAGGTAATGCTAAACAGTATAGTAACATAACTACTGAAAAAATACTTTTTTATCAAATAATTGGAAACTTAAAACTTATTTCCATATTATTTTACAAACACACAATGACTTTGACAAAAGCTGTGGATCAAATGACAATACTACTCGGTGACCGAGCAAAGTAAGTAATTCCATTTCTATAAAAAAATTGTAGTTGTCAATGTATTTTTATTTCGTCTTAAGCAGTAATACGTCAATAATTTTTTAGGCTGAAGGATCTACTCCGTTTGCGATTGACTGAATGTGGGTGGAATGATGAAGTTCGACTTCTATGCCGTGATGTTATCAAAGAAGATGGAGGAAACGTGAATGCAGAGAAAATTGTTAAGCAGGTTACACCAAAAGCCCGTGCTCTCGTTCCAGACGCTGTAAAACGTGAACTACTACAGAAAATTAAAACTATTCTTTCTACACAAGGAGGTGTTGATATTTAGTAATATTGTTACTCTGGAGAATGAAATGATAGCTTCAAAAACAATTACAAATACAAATTTACATATTAATACATAGAATTTATAAAATAGGATTATAAATGTTAATAAAATCCAATCATTTCCACGAAACTTGTCCATTTCCTATTTTAATTTGTAATATATTTTCCATTCTTCCTTTCGAAGCAAACTATTTTTTCTTGTTTCACAGCAAATATTTTTAGTAAGTTACATAAAAGACAAAACCAAAAAATTAAATCAATCATCACAAAGTTTAATTTGAATTGATATCTTCACTGCTGTTGCTCGATTTGATGGCACCAATGGTTGAAATATCGGATTCATTGGTAATTTGTGACGACTGTCCAGATGTTGAAGGTATTGAAGCCATTTCTTCGCTCGGTGGTACCGGACATTTATAAGGGGTTGTGACTAGAAGATTCAACGATACTAACAAAGGATAAACAAGCTCAGAGTCCAAGTATATTAGACGATTCTCTTCATTTCGATCTAAACTAATTGTTTTTATTCCTGTCGTTTGTGAATGCTTAACTTGACGTTGTTCATTCAATGAAAATAAGGTAATACTGTGGAAAAAGATAATATCGATAGAAGTAAAAGATAGAAGTGAAAACATGAAGTTTTTTGGGAACGTACCGTAACATAAAATGTCTCTTTGATTGTAAACTTAATAATCGTTCATTATCGTTGCGATGATGACGTTTTATGCTTAATGTTCTAGTATCTGCAACCAACACTAAATCAACACCAAAATTGAAACCTGTCCAGCGCCATTTTTGATATGCGTCATTATCTAGTATCCTTCCACACCTCAGACACGTTTGAAAAAACGTGTTCTCATCACAATCTATCGGACTATTAATTTATAAACAAAAATTAAAAAAAACTTCACAATAAAAAGTATAATAATAGCTCACCCCTGATCAAGGCCATTGTCAATTTTAATGAGTGAATTCCATTGGACCATAAATGGTGAGTACAGCCAGTCTTTCGGAATGATGTTCTCTTCGAGAATGAGTTTAATATCGACGGGATGATTAATTAAATGTTGCATTCGTAATTTCAGGAATGGTTTTTGAAATTTTTGGCCAGTTCGCGTATAAAGAAACGGCGTTTTTGATTTTAAACTGGAAAAATGATTTGACGCTAGGCTGATGAGTTCGCTAGCGCTAGCATTTATAACTTTTGTACGTTCACTGAACTCATCCTTAGTTGCACTAATTTTCAGATACATCCACACTTTTAATAGTGCATACAATGCGAATTCTGTCTGCATTACGACTAAATCGGGTGAATCAATTAAATCAGTTAGCAAATCAGCATTTAGCTCTTCCAACCATTTTCCGTGTTTCGAGTAGAAACTTAACAAGTTTATTTCCAACCATTTCAAAGCATTTTTCTTCACATCCAAGGCTGCATATTGGCATGCAACTTCATAATATTTAATAGCTGTCTATTGATAAATTGATTATTGATTAACATCGAATCTAATCATCTACTCATATCTCTTTCATTCACATACCTTTGCATTTATAGTGGCATTCATAACTTCACAGCATTTTTCAATTAACCTAAAACATTAAAAAAATAAATTATATTTTTAAATCTGAATAAAAATATTAAAGTTTGAAACAACAATTATTAGTATTATATCATTACAATTCAACCATTCGTAGAATTGACGTGTATTAAAATAGTCTACATACCCGTCCAATTGTAATAATGCAGCTGCTGCCAACACTGACACAACCGTATTTGGATCCAGAATAACCTCATCCAGGTACAATGAGCCAAAAACTGTATTCAAAGCTTCATGAGTTATTTTTGGATCTACAATTTCAATACCAATGAAGTTTTGTTCACGCTCACGCCAAGATCCACTAAACATGCTTGCAAAATATGGACTTTGACATAAATAAATTTTATGAAGATGCCACACTTTGCTTAATGCCATCACTGATACATCCGAGTCACGTTCCTCTTGAAAAAACGTCTTGTATATGTACCTTGGCGTTGTCATCAATTTTTTTCTACAAAAAAATAGAACAAATTCTCAAAATCTACATAGTTTTTGGTCTTTCGTTCTTTTCTTTTTACTTAACGGGTGTGTTGAGGTGTTTTTTTGTATTGGAATCAACTTCATCACCGGATTCCGGGTCAATTTCATCATGTTTTCGCTTCCGACCTCCTGAATAAGAACGACTGTAAATTGCTCCCTAAAAAAAAATATTAATTTATTAAATTCTTCTTCTCAAATTTTATTGAAATATAACTATTTTTGTATGGCTGTGTTACATTTCAATGAAATCTCAACATTCTTTCATGGACATTCAAATACCATATTCTTCTTTTGCTGTCCCCTTGTTATTTCTTCATATGCCTGATATAATGTGTAGACATTTTTGTAAAAGTAAAGAAACAATTTATTTTTTGAATAATTTTTACGCAAATGAAAAAGATTAAATGACATAAGTACAATATTTAACAAACATATGAATAAATTTAACATACAAACAAGACGTCATCATAAAATTACATATTTTACTTTTTAATAAAAATCATTAGATAATTCATAATAAAGTAATACTTAATCAGATAGAGCATACGTCAAGTATTCGATGTAGTGACCCAATGAGATAATAAACATAAAAATTTATTTGAACTATGTCAAAATAGATATTTTGAAAGATCTTTCAGAAGAATCTGAAAATTTCATCATTGAATGCTTTTTGGTAGTTAATTCAAAATATGATGGTCAATTTCAGCGTTGTCATTGTTGCAAATTTCCGTTAAGTATAATGCCGAACGTTGTAAAATACAAAGAGATAATTGAAGTAGGTGGCGATACTGACAGACAAGAAATCAAAAATAATCAATCTCATGCATTTGACATTTCAATTTGTTTGACATTTGATCGACTTGCTGTATATTACATAGTATTTCGTTCACATATTAGAACAAATATTGTGCACACAGAAAATTTGTGTTTTATTGATTATACTTATGTAAAAATCATATAAAAACTAAAGGTAGATTTTAAACAAAGATTCAAAGTATTACTCAGTTATAAAATAAATTAATTTTTAATGATATATGATATAATAAATTTCTCAGTCATTCAGTTTTGATAATTGGTAACACATAACCACAAAATAAAATTCATTCAATTGGAACACAACACATTCTAAACCATATATTATTTTCTTTTTAGAAAAATAGGCTACAAAGGTTATTTTTTATTTATTTTTTGATATAATTTCTATGACTTTCTTTTTTTTTGCATTGTCTATATGAAAGTTTTATTTTTTTCTCTCATTCATATTATAGTGACTGACTTGTGTCAACAAAAAATCCTGAAGCCACCATTCATATTCTAACATTTAAACGAGAACTCCAAGGAAAATCAATCTATTGTCGAGTAAGTTAATTTTTTTAATTCGAAAAATTCATTCAATTGAAATATATGTTATAAATACCATCATGGGTACATGACAACGAGGACAATAAATTCAATATTGTTTTTCATTGCATTTACAAATATTCATTTAGCGTACAAAAGTGAAAACATCTTCTCTAGTCGTGTTTTAAATCAAATAAACTTTTACAGGGTTAGGAATTTTTTTTAAACCTAGCATATAAAGAGAATTGTTTTCAAATCATTCTTGTGCTGTATTAATAACTGAAAAATTCAAATTCAAAACTGTTTAGCATTTTTTTGGTATAATAATCGTTGAATGATAATAATAATAATATCACGGGGGACGGCAGTCCCCCAAGTGACGCAATACCCCCATACATATGAAATATGTATATTTTGCGTCACTCTATATATACGTTAAAGAAATGAAAATCGATACCGCTGACTTTTGTAAAGGGGTTTTTGCATATTTTAGTAGTGCTCGGGCACCAAATTAAGAATCCGCAAAAAAAATTAAAAAAATTCAAAATTTGGCCGCCAGGTGGCATTTTGAAAGAATCGCTGAAAATTCCTTTTTCTCAATTTTTGACCACCAACCTGCTTTTTTCGAATTTATTTTTTTACATTTTCGGAATCTAGGGACTGCGTAGATAATGTTAAAAAAAAATATCATAACGATCGCTTGAAAAGTGGATTAAATATGGTCATTTTACCAAAAATGGCCAAAAACCTCAAAATTGGTCGCTTGGGGTGTTTGTATGTCCTCTTTTTTTTCCGTAGTTTTTGAAAAAACATTTTTTTTGTAATTTCTATTGAAAGTAGATGGAAAACTGAGAATATATGTGCTTTTGAAATTTTCGATTTCGTCTCCCATATCTCTTGGGCCTGGGGTCGAACATTTTTGGGAGGCCCTTTTTGAGTTTTTCATCAATTGGATATTTTTCTGGCCATCTGAAAGGTAATTCAATGATTTATACATATTTTGAAACAAATCCATGAACACAGCCATAACAAAATTAATAATTTTTGTGAGATTTGTTCGAAATCGTTTACTCTCCGACGCGAGTTACACATAAAAAATTACATGCGAATCATAAACGTTCCATATAAACTTGCCCGAAATATTCTTAATAATTAAATTACATTTTTATAAGCTCAGTTGAATCCCTTTGTGACATTTGTGGAGAAAATGTTAAATGGATACAAGAACACATGAAAATACATCAAGAACTCGAATTTATGTGTCCAGATTGTCCTGAAGTTTGTCAAACTTTATTGTATCTATTGATCTTGCCTTGTAAAAACTAGCAAATTTCACAATGTGTAGCGTATTCTTTTTCACGATGGAGGTATCATACATTTATATTGTTTGATTTTAAAAACTGAACCGTAAGTTTATAAAAGCAATTTTTACACGGCACCTCCATCAGACAGTTTTACATGAT
>NW_022202119.1:0-4938 GCF_009176525.2 Contarinia nasturtii | reverse complement strand
TGTTTCACGAATTGATGATGAAGGTGCTTTGAAAAAGAAAAATTGTTTGAATTAAATATAATATATGTATAACATACTTGTTGTGGTGCTACCTTGTGGTGCTTCAGCATCCCAAAAGGGGTCAAATCTGGGATCAGTAGGCTTTAGAGGTTGATCCATCGCATCTATCGATTACAGCGATTTTTAGTACTAGAAAAGTGTAATGAATTTTGATATAGTATGTGTGTATTAGTATTAGTATTTTTAACAGAATCAGTTACCTTCTTTTTTTGCTTTATAATGTTGTCAATCAAAGATACCCCAAGTTTGATTTGGGAAAGGCTTCACACTTTGATTGATGGGATCGCTGGAAAAAGCAAAAACAAATGTATTAGTATTTATAATGTAGTAAAATTTCGTAAATATTATTACTTTATCAAGTTTTGCGCGGAGTTTTGAGTTGTTATTCGCAATTTCAATCAAAGACACCCCAAGTTTTAGTTGGGAAAGGATTCACACTTTGATTGATTAATTAATTAATTGTTTCAGCGTCGTATGTGTTCTGAAAAGAAATAAAAAAAAATGTATTAGTATAAAATAAAAAGAAAAAAATACGACAGTCTCAATATGCTGTTGAAAAAAAATTTGCAATACCCCGCCAATATATTAAATTATTATTGTTAAATTGGCTACGATACAGACAATATTTATATGAACATAGTTTCATTCGAAATTAAGAGCAAAGCGCAGAGGCAGTCGCTCGGACATGTTGACGGTGCCACCTGCAAACCGACTGCATCCGCAACTCACCAACACATGAAAAATAGTAAAATAAAAACAAATTAGATAATGATAGAAAAAAATAATTACGATAATAAAAATGAAAATTTTACCTTCAATTCAAGAACACGTGTTCATCTGGTGATGACTGCTTTATTTTTTTAGAAAATCTGTCTTGATGAAAAGGATTTAACTGCAATAGTTCATGTCCAATTTTGCATTCGCTACACATTTAGAAATCAATAGACATTTGATCTCGCTAAAATACAACGCAATTTTTTGAGACTATTGCACAAATAGATAGAATTAGAATAGCTTAGATAAGTCAACTGTGAAAGGCTGAGTGAATGCCCTTTTCAGAAAAAAATTCAGAAAAAAGCATTCCTCACCAGACCCACCCTCAACCGTTTCAACACAGTTTACACTCAAATAAAACGCCAAGAAAATATTAAAAATTAGTGAGTTAAAAAAATTGTATAATTGTAATAAGTGTCTCACTAATGACAAGCGAAGCGAACGAGCAACGAACCTAAAAGAAAAAGAAGAAAAAGATCTGGAACGAGAAAGAAAATAACAATAGTATTAAAAGAAAAAAAAGAAAGAAACCTGTAACGAAAAATAAATTAATTATAATAAATATAATTGTCCCGCCGCCCACCCTCAGCCGATTTTGGCTTACGCTATATATGTATATATATGTCACAAGTGTGACGCGCAAAAGGCCACAACAAAATCTTAAATATGTCACGAAAAATTTATGTGACGTGCATAAGGCCAAAAAATAAATTCTTATATATGTCAAGAAGTTTGACGCGCCGAAGGCCATCAAAAAAAATTTAAGCTGAGCTGCTTATTAGAAAAAAAGATAAGAAAAAAATAAATAAAATCAAAAATCTGATGATGATGTGCAGCTGAGTTTGAGTGTCTTGTCTTGCTCGTTTTGCCTTTGGTGCTTCATCCGAGTCGGAGTCGGAAGTTGTTTGGAAGTTGGGCATATTTTTAGCCTATAAAAACGTCAGAAGTTTTTTATTTGGCTTCGGGATGGCTCTGTGTTCTCTGTCTTGTAGGGTGGTGTGCTTGCCAACACCCAAAATAAAAAGTTTTGAGTGATTCAATTTCACTCAAAGCATTCTATCAAGGCCACATTACACCCGAATTGCATGGGAAAAAGCAATATCTGCAGAGATGAATAGTGCAATGTTGCTCGTGAAGGCGCATGAAATCTATGTCGTTTGTCGACACGAAGCACAATCCGCAAACGGGAGAACACAGTACATTCGGACAGTTCGGACAATTAATTTGCTGGGAAAATAATACGCTCGAATCGCATACGTAGCATTTATAAAAGATCGTCATTATTTAATTCTAACCTATTTAATTCATTAAGAAAGAAAAAGCATAGAAAAAAAATTATTAGTCACCAATAATTTAAATTCATTTTCTCAACGATAATAAATCGTCTTTAAGGAAATGAATTCAAACAGTGCCACGTCTTGGGAGTCTCACCCCCGTGAGCAATTAAATATTTATAGTTAAGAAAGAAATGGAATAGGGGTGAGGTTAAGCAACGTACGTGAAATGCTACGCTAGAACTTTAGAAAACATAAAGATAGATGCCTGAAAATTGGCGCGTTAAGTATGTAAAAGTATTTGAGAGAGGTTGTCTGAACTAGTTGACAAACATTTCGCAACGGACTATGTTTGTTAAAAACCAACAATTAGAGAATGAACGTCATGTCGGAAGCGTTAGAAAACGTTGTCTGAAGATTGACAAAATAAGGGAAAAAACGCTTGAAGTTTAGCGATCTTTATGGTCTTTCGGCAACACGATGTTCCGGGTGTCCAAACATTGCATTTTCGCTTACATTCCGTTCAAGATCGTCACGCGAAAAAGATTCATAGCCACAATATGCACAGTAGAATCGTGGACCTGGATTAGCTACTGGTGTCGATGTCGCTGCTGATGTCGGTGTCCCTGTTGCGATTGCGACACTAGACGACGATGATGATGTTGGCTTGCGATAACGCAACGTTGGTACTTCCCCATGTTTCTTGTTCATGTGCCTTTCATATGAACGATAGTGTTCCGATTGAAATTTACAGTCAGGATCTGCCTCCGAATGACACTTGTAGATGTAGACGTTGTCATTGCCACATCTCATTTCATGTCTGTTAAGATTTTACCTGTCATAAAATGATTTTCTACAAACAGCGTAGTTCTTACAACGCAAACGATTGTTTTCTGCCATTTTAATAACGTTTGTGTTACTTGCTTAGCCTATAAAAAAGAAAAACAAAAAAAGAGAAGTTAGGAATAAAATACCTCTATCGAGCTAAAAGAGGTCATTTTCCAATGACCAAATTAAATGTGTTGCGTTTTTTTGGAGAAAATTGTAAAAATTTAATTTGCTTTTAGAAAGTGACGTTTTGGAAATAAATAAACAAAATAAATATAAAAATGGATTTAGTAAAGGAGTTGGTCCACCACAACCAATTCAGCGAAGGGAAAGGCAAAGTCGACGAATATGATTTTTTAAAATTCTTTATAAAAATTTGCCTTTAAAAAGGCAGTTTTTGATTTTTCAGAAAAATTCTTTATAAAAGTTGTCTTAAAAAAGACAGATTTTTTAAAAATTCTTTATAAAAAAAATGTGGCACTGTTTGTTTCCTCCCCAAAGAATTATTATACATATACAAGTATATGTATAATGGGGTACTCAAGCCTTCGAACCGTGCGCTTCGGAGCGCTCAAGGTCGTGTCACTTTCGAAGGTAACTAACTACATCCATACACATTTATTCTTTAATTCATACATTCACATACGCACATCAGCCCTAATATCCCTAACCCTAACGAATATAAGAAAAACAATTTAAAAGACTTACCGAAAGAAGTGATTCAATAAAGATGGAAGATGTCTTCTTGGTCTTCCCTCTGGCTGTCCCTCGTTGGAATCACTTTCTTCTGATGATCTTTGCTGTTTGCTGCAACACACTTTTATTATTACACGAATCTAAACGCTATCAAATGTATAACACTAACACAAAATCTTAACACTTCCCTATCAAATTCGAATCTAAAATTTCACTAATTTACTTGACGTTTAGTCACAGTAGAGAATACCAACACAATCAAAGTGATTGTGCCGTCGTGTTTCGGCCTTAAAGACCTCATCAGTAACGTTAGACACGAATTACTGAGATTATGGCTTTCCTGACGAGTGGAGTCACCATGCCCTAACGATCCCTTAAAAATAAATGTGCCAAACTTACCTCACGAAGCGATTCAGTATAGTTGATCCTTCGGGATGGCTCTGTGTTCTCTGTCTTGTAGAGTGGTGTGCTTGCCAACACCCAAAATTAAAAGTTTTGAGTGATTCAATTTCACTCAAAGCATTCTATCAAGGCCACATTACGCCCGAAGGCAGGTTTTTATAGAGGTTTTCACTCTCCTCTAACTTGTCCTATTTGTTCAATTTCTCTTTCTGTGCCTCATCTCTTTTCTGGATCATTTTTTTTTCACTTCACTTGCATTAATTGTCACTCTCTAATGTGTCACTGTTTTTGTGTCCTATCACTGTTTTTGTGTCCTATCACTGTGTCCTATGACTTTTGTTTTGTTCTTGGTTCGGTGTCTATCACTAAGATTAACGCCAATAATCTTTATCGAAATCATTCGGATTCCACTCAACTGAAAGACCTGGACTTGGGAAAATGTCATCGCCTGTAAAATCGTAAAAATAGATAAATAAATAAACAACTAGAATATTTCAAAATATATAGAAAAAATATGAAGTGCTCACTTAATTGAGTTGGCGGTGCTATCATTGCACGTCTTTCCGCAGCCGCACGTTCCTTGCGCGCTTCGATAGTTTGGTCCTCGAAGGCCTCCAAATTGAATTCAAAATCTTCAACTGATTGAAAACAAATATAATAAATGAATTAAATATAATGAATTAAAATTGAATGTTCAATCTTACTTGGTTCGACGGTCGAATTGAAAAATTCAGAAAACACACTTTCAATGATGTCATCATTATTACCATCTATGGTGAAAAATACAATTTATTATTAATTAAATTCTTAATTTCTACATAGAGAAAGAGGCATTAGTCTTGTCGCTCGAATGAAAGTTTTAACTATGAGGTTTTATATTATACAAGACTGGACTTCTTCCTCA
>NW_022202118.1:4931-5392 GCF_009176525.2 Contarinia nasturtii | reverse complement strand
CTTTGTAATGCTGAAGTCCATAGCGATCCAATACCATAATAAACACCGGAATCTACATCTACTAAAACCGATTTCGTGGTACAAAAATTATGGTGGTGTATATTCAAAACTTCGACTAGAAAAAGACCACTTTCTTCTTTTTTATTCATTCCGATTTTTTTTTTTGAAATGGTGATTTTATTGCCAAATTTACCCTTCTATCGTTGGAAGAAATCTTTTTAGATAAATCTAACGTCATACAGTTCAACTCCGTAATTACAATAAAGCCCTATGTTTGTTTCAGTACAAGGACAAAAAATCCAAAAGGCCTGATTGAAACACTGTCGGAAAACATTCTTTTAGATTTCAAGTCATCACAAAACGATGCAAATCTTCAGGAATTTCTCCAAATATATAATCTAGGTAGATTTTGATTCATTCCAATGAAAATAGAGGATGTCTCTCGAACAAACTTTCCATCA
>NW_022202118.1:0-4921 GCF_009176525.2 Contarinia nasturtii | reverse complement strand
TTTGGATGCGGAATGTTTTGCAAAAAGAAACATACATGTTTTGCGTGTTTGATGCCACTATTTATCGAAGCAATTTACATAAAATAATGTTTTTATTTTGTGTGTTAAAAAAACGACAATGGCTCTCGTGTTTGTATCAGACTTATGAATAAAGTATTTTTTTAGCGCATGCAATATAATTCATCATTCATGTCTCGTCTTTCATCATCATTTGACCCCGCACATGACCCTGTAACCAACCGCTGACAGTTTTGTTGTAACAGTTCTTATATCGAGAGAGAGAAAGAAACGTTTCAATATTTAAATGGAATTCGAATTTGGGTGGGTTTTTTGCAATCAAATCCAACTCTCATTGTTATTGGCCTCTTTCCTTTGTCTCTCTTCGTCTTTTGTCGTTGTGTATTATTTTTAAACATAGAGCACATAAAACAAATGAAACGTTAATTTTTGCGACATGTGGTGCTACTTTGATTTGCATGAAAACGGATGGATTTTTGTTTATCAAAACAGAAACAGCAATTGAAAATGAGCGCGAACACATAGTTTACGAAACGACGTTCTAATGAATATTCAGCATCAAACGGCACATTATGTAACCTAATCTCTTGATTTTAGCCTGACAGTAAATACACTTCGAAGTGTGTTTTGTTTGTTTTTTTCAATATATTTCTCTCGTTTTTCGACGAAATTTTGCTGCTCGTTTGACGACGTCAACCTCAAATTTCAAATGGCTGAAATCGCAAGTTTCAATTCGTTCACATATCAATGATTTTAAGTTCACGTGACTGATGAGGCTGCAATAACCATCAAATTTTCATAACTTGGATTTTTAAATATATTTGAATGCTTTTGATTTTCATGTATCAAAATATAATTTTCTCATGAGACTGAAAATTAAATGGATATTGAATTCGTTAGACATGATAAATTAATTTCATTTTGAATGACGACTTCGTTTATGTCGCATAGAAATACCTACTGACTTCGTTTTATGCATGCATCAGTTTTTCTTACACAAGCAAACGCATTCTCAATTTTTACTGAGTTTTTTAACAAAATAAATAACACTGATATAACGCACACACAGTTTTTTTGTTTTTTTTTTTTTCATTCAACGATTTTTGACGAATTTATCTAATTCAAATATGATGCATGATTTATACAAATGTAAACTAAAGCCAAAATGCAAGTGCTGGATGAGGAAGCGAGAAATGTTTTTGAAGCTATTGCCATAAAGCGAAATAGAAAACGTTATGTGGGGAGGGAGTTGTAGCACACAACTCAAAGTTTGTTTTTTTCTTCATTCTTTCATTAATTCAAACTTGAGCCCGATTCAGTATAGCTGACATTTTTGTGTGTTTTGCTTTGTTTCAAAACACACTAAAATCATGGTTATATAGAGATCATTCATCAAATTAAATACATTTGTAATGAAAATATGTTGCTCTTAAATATCAAACCATTGCCATGTTGAAGAGTGAGCATTTATGCAATTAGAGGCGATGCAACGTGTTTCATGCTTGGGCTCGAAATTTGCGAGAAAAACTGGTTTGTCAAATGCCTATATAGCCTATCTCAATGATTTCGCAGAAAATAAAACGAAATCCAGAACGAGAAATGACGAAAGGGCGTCAATCAAACGATTAGATAAAAGACACTTACATTGACGATAAATGTTTTGAATCAAATTTGCAGTTTTTAAATTTAGTCCAAAAACCAAACAAAACAAAATCTACAGTCTCATTCATTCGCTGTGGGACGGCAAATTTTAAATAAAACACATGAATTTTAAAATTTTCTCTTCAGAGGTATATTTATTGGACCCTTAGCTATGGCGCAACCAATTCAATATTTTATCCATTCACCTTGTTTCTCGATCACACGGGCACAACGTGAAGGCATTGATTGACTCAAATTTTGAGCATATTCGTGGGAAAAACTTTTCCATTGGCGTTGAATAAACGAAGTGAGCTGCTTTACGCTGCGTAAACGTTTGCCTTTGAGTCTCCCCTTGATGATTGACCAGACGTTTTCGATCGGATTGCAGTCAGGTGATTGTGGCGGCCATACCATTTGATGTATTCCATTTTCTTCTTTCCAAGCGTTGCATAAACGACTCTTGTGTTTCGGGTCATTATCCTCTAACAAAAGCCAATTCGAATTGTCGCTGCCATAGAACTTTTTGGCGGTGGGTAACAGTGTTGACTTGTACAATTCGCGCATACGTACCGCGTTCAAGTTGCCCGTAAACACCGTCAACTTTCCAAAACCGGTTTCACAAAAGGCACCGTAAACATGGACTTTTTGCGAGTGCTTCACGGTGCGAACCACGGTTCTGTTACTGGCTGAAGACCAAGTATGAGTCAGCGGATTCGACAACCAAAACGATGACTCATCGGTGTAAATGACTTTGGTCCAATCGGTGGTTAAATTTTCGGTTGCCCAACGCAAGCGTTTTTCGATGTGCACTGGTGTCAATAGCGGTTTCTTAATAACTGGGCGATAACGAACGGCCGCAACAACCAATCTCCTTCTCACAGTCGACGTTGATACATTAATTCCACGACGCGAAAGCCTTTCCACACCTTGATCCAACGACATACCTGGATTTTGCTCGAATAAGTTGACAATACGTCTATCTTGCTGTGACGTCGATGCTCGATTTGGAGGCACATTGGGCTGATCGTTCACATTGTTTTCACGTATATATTGGTTGGTCCAATGCTCAACGAAATGTTTTGACTTTTTAATGTATTTTGCGGTTGCATTCAGCGATAATTTTGGTCCTTTTGGATGCAAATGCAAGAAAACCGCTTCAAAACGCTTAGAAAAATATTCAGAATTCATGTTTTCGTGTATAAAAAAAATACTTTACTAATTGACATCTGTCAAAACCACTTTGCGCCATAGCTAAGGATCCCATTTGACAACACCAAATAGGATTTTGCGGAGTTTGAATTTTCTGGCGGTTTTCTTCCGTCCCACAGCGAATGAATGAGACTGTATATTTTGTAATGTTATTGAAGTATGCGTGTGTATGTATGAGTGTGAGCATGAAATGGAATTGTCAAATGTTGCCCGATGCATGAATGTGGCGAAATGATAAATGTAGCTCGGTTGTGTGAAAGTGACACTTGTAGCTCAGCTGTCATATTGGAACATATGTCTCTTCCTATTCTGTTCTGAATACACGAGCCGAACACATCGTTGTAAGAGTAAAATCAAATTGGAATAAATTTAATTCAAAATCATCCGTGTCAGTTTATAACTTATTACAATTTCAATGAGAGAATGATTCTATGCATGTTTTTGGTGTGGATTTTTTTTCTCTCGATGGGATGATATGAAATAAAATGAACCCCCAACACATAGAACATGAAATTCAAGAGAATATAATAAAATAAATACAGAAATATAATAAAAATAATTGGAAATATACAAAACTCAAAACGATGAGGAAAGCATAAAAAAATACAAACAAAACGAAATTGCCAAACGTGTAAACAAAGCGTATGTCTGGAGGGAGCCACACTGAAACGGGGGCGACTATTGTTATCAGAGTTTTGAATTGAGTCATCATTATTATGAAACAAAAGGTTACTTCTTGCATAATAAAATAAAAACATAAATTTTGCATTTATATAAATTGTCAATGCCATTTTATGGTTTCCAAGGTGCGCGTTGCGTGACGATCATCAAATAGCATCGAATATAAAGAGTAGCGACTATGATTCAATGATCGCGCATCTCAAACTAATTGTGGGTACCGCGAAATATTTATATTTGTTCAGACACACAACGCGCTGGCTTTCAAAGTTTCAATAAACACAAATATATTTGAAGAGACGCATATGAATGTTGTCACTAAATCCCATTATGGCATATGAATGCGATCAAACAAATAATGCCAACAGTAAAATATATAAACAAAGCAAACAACAAACGTTGCATTTGAATGCAATGACACAAATTTTGTTTATTTGTGTATATTTTATAATATGAAACAAATCGGTCTCTTTTTTTTGCATGCATTTCATGCCGTTCATCGTGTAATATCGTTATTTTTATGCGTAACGGCAAGCAAAAGACTCGTGCAAAAATTCAAACATTACATTTGTATACTAAACATGTTTATGCAGTGAAACGTAGTGCGATTCACCAGCTTCGGTTTTTTAGTAAGAAAACAACTTTCATTGCTTTCGTCAACTACTGCATTTTCCAACTTTCAAACCGTTTAAAACTGATCTTCTCTCAAGCATTATCTTATATTCAGTTTTTATGTTTTTCATGTTTTTTAGGTTTTGCGGGGGAATTTAATTGATTATATAATTCAAAATGAATGCACGACGACATTTCGTGTGTACAAAAGAGAGCGTGTCGAAATGTAGCAAAACGTTTGATGCGATTGCGCGGGATGATTTTCAATAATGTCAAGTAATTGCATAGTTTACGATAAAATTAAAATATAAAACTAGTAAACAAAAAACAAACTTGAAATTGAAATTGAATTTGATATCTGATTTTAAACGCCTCATTTCGTCGTCACATGGTTAGTCGAAAACAATGCACTATAACAATAATGCGCGTATAAGCACAAAAATTTATGAAGAGAAAATTTCATCATCTGAGCACATACAATTTGAAATTTGATTTTTGTCTTTTCATAGAAGCATTGTTTCATTATTCCTTATCACTCGCGCATAAAAAAAAGTGGTGTTTTGATGGAATCAATGAAACCATAATTCTGAACTTCAATCGAATTTTTTTCTTATCTGTCAGTAGGCCTGGAATGAAGCACATAATATTGTAAGTTACAAAATATGTATATGATTACGATGCGAAAAAACAATCACTTCTTCATGTCGATGCATAAGATGATACGTAGGCGACTATTTAAGTTTCTTCAATATGTATGTTTTAG
>NW_022202117.1:0-5741 GCF_009176525.2 Contarinia nasturtii | reverse complement strand
GCAGCGCTTAAATTGGTCGTTCGATTTCCAACAAATGACACATCTTCTTTCCGTTTTGTTTTTGTCTCCATCAGAAACAGTGAAAGAGTCAGGAATTGATTCTTTGATTTGACTGGTTTCAATCGTACATTCATTTGAAGTGGATGACCCAAATAGACCATACCATGGATCAACCGAATCTTCAATAGTAAAAATATATAGTACACACGTTTTTTTTGTTATCTTAGAGAAAGAAAAATCAATTGACTACTTACAACTTCAATTGTAGCTACTTAGCTAGCTATCACATCTGGACTGAGTCTTACATCCTTCTCCAATCCTCACCACTATCACTATCATATAGGTGGTCGATGGGTACACCTTTTTAACTAAACAGTAAACTCAAAAGAAAAAGAACGGTTAAAAGCGAAATTATAGTAACGTATTGTACTTACATAAAAAAAATCATGACATTTTAGCCATTCATTCAACTCGTTCCGGTGTCCTCTGCAATCAAAACAAAGAATCAGTCCTATTTCATTTAGAAAAAAACATAAAATTAATATTTTGAGTGAATGAAAGAAAATTATTACAGATATTTTTGTTTCGTTTTTTGTTTTTTTTTTTTCAATATAGCAACGATATTAAATGCAATAGTCGTTTTTTTGTTTCAATAGTCTATTTTTTATTAGTTAAATATATATCAATTTTTGTCAGACTGTGTTTATCCCTGTGTTTCAATGTAATTTTAGTTCAATTTTTATTTTGTTTAAAATTAGAATTTATGTCTATTGCATATAAATTGTTATTTGTTTTTTTTTTTCTCATCGCAATAATTGCGTTTATTCTAAGGCAATATGTGTTTTAACAGAAAGTTTTGCGGCCAATGTTCTATTTTTCAGCTTTTTCATCTATTTTTTATCGCATTAATTGCGTTAGAAAATGCAACTATATTGTATTTAATTTTTGCAACAAAAAATTGGTTTTATGAAATGTTTTTAAGCACAAATTTGTCCGAATGACTTTTTTGTTGGCAATATGACACAATAAAAATGTGCGATTAATAAAATAAGGTAGAAAGACCGGAAAGACAATATGTTTTATATCTTAGTAAATACGTAGAAATTTTTTGTGTTATTTTGCATCAATTGCGAGCAAATTGGAATAGAATTTCTTCCAATTTTGGCAACAGAGCTTTAGTTTCTCGCAGCAAAACACAAATATTTTTGAGAATAAAGTGACCGTTCCTGCGTTGAATTTTTTGTTCAAAAACCACTAATTCAGCGTTATTCAGGTCACTTTCTGATGTGATTGGGGTACATGCCGGCCATAATACACGCTTGAACAACCAATTGCTGGAATTTTCATTTATTTGACGCATTGTTTGCGAAATCAAGCCGGATTTGAATAATTGATTGAAGATCAAACGTCGAATGCCCTCAGCCTTCAACATATTACCTTGTGAGATGAGATTCTCGCAACAAAATTGACGTTGATGCTCTCGCAAAAGTTTTGACCAATTTTCAATGATATTCAAAAACATTTTATGATCGCTCCGTTCATCTCCAGTGAATCGATTTTTTGTTTCATTGATTTTTTCTATCGCTTCACGTGCATTATCAAGTGGGAGAAGGAATAAATCTCTCACCGATAATGCACTGGCAATGATCACAATTGGATCCAAGCATCGCAAAACAATTGCGTATAAAACCATTTTGGCTATTTGGCAATCTATTGGCATACGGGCCAAATGTATACCCAAATCCGTGATACTTTCGCTGGCATCTAGCGCATTGATTTCTTTTAACAATTCGACGCTTTGACGTACATTTTCTGGTGGCGGTGGTTCAAGTGCTTTCGATAGGAATGTGCCAATTGATGTATCGGCAGCGGCTAATATTTTCGCATGGAGGCAAAGTTGCGTTAGAGGAACTCGTACTATTTCAGGCAGCTTATATTTTTGCATCATCTCGTATTGTTCCAATGAATATAAACGATAACAATACCCATTTCGAATGCGCCCAGCTCTTCCCGAGCGCTGCTTGGCGCATGCTTGTGAAATTGGCTTTAATTCCAAACGGGAAGATCTAGTCTCAGAGTCATGATTTAATAGCTTCGCCTTGCCAGTGTCGATAACGTGAATGACATCATCAATTGTGAGCGCTGATTCAGCGATGTTGGTGGATAGAATTATCTTGCGAATGCCATTTTCCATTTTATCAAAAATACGCTCTTGCTCATCGTTCTTATCATCATTTACTTGGCTATGTAACACAAAAAGCTTATACGCCAAATCTTGTAATCCATGTTCACTCTCTATCTTTTCTTTTTGTTCACAAATATCGTCATATCCAGGCACAAAGACGAGGATAGCACCATCTTTTGGAGTGTTCTCATGGATATGATTAATGACATGGAAAACTAAATCGTGATCAATAACATTTCGAGTGCCTTGTGTCTCTCGGTACGCCTTCGCGATTTCTGTGTAATTTTTCCATGTTGTAGTTGTGGCCACACGTTGATAACACGCAAAAAGCTCGCAGCACACTTCTTGGCCATGTTGTTTTGCATAGTCAAATGCACTTTTCCCATATGGATCACTGAATATTGGGCTTTCACCAAAGGCTAGTAACTTTGTCAGCACACCCAGTAAACCATTTTCCGCTGCAATTCCCAATGCGGTACGTTGTTTTGTACGGTGAACGTAATTAACCGGCATATATTCATTCTCAATCAGAGAAAAAATCTCTTCAATAGATTCATCATCTTGCCGAATAAGAAAAGAATCAAGTTGACGGTCGCACATATTGCGGTATATATTCAGCATGTCCGCTATGGAATGAAAATAAATCAAAAAATAAATGAACTTTGAGTGATATGTCATTGTCATTCATTGTCAGAAATATTTACCGTCTTCTACACGCAAAATCTGCGATACTGGATTCTTTTCCATATAATTGATCATTTCGCTTGTTTTATATCCAGTTTTGAATAGAACTTCGTTTAGATGAATGATTTGCACGTCAAAGATACGTCCTGGCACATCGATAATCGCACAACCATTAAAATATTCACTAAATTTTTCGCTGTTCAGTGTGGCCGACATTAAAACGACTTTCAAATTTGGATTTGCTTGCATTGCTTCCCGAATTACAATCAACAAGAAATCTGTTACCATTTCCCGTTCATGTACCTCGTCCAAAATCAAATGTGTAGTATTTTTAAACACACCCGTTTCTTCGCATCCGGCCAAAATACCCAATAAAAATCCGCTAAAATCAAAAGCGAATGTATTAATTTGACTATAATTCTCTCTCTTTCTCTATCTCTATTTCATACAATACCTTGTAGTGAAAATTAGATTCGTGTTAAAACCTATGCGGCTGTCCAAACGAATTTGATAACCCACAGAACGGCCGATGATATCGCCACGCTCTTTAGCGATCCGTGTTGCTATTGACGTAGCAGCCAAACGTCGTGGCTCTGTGCAAATAATTTTACATTTTTCACGACGTTGCTCACAATCTTCCAAAATATATTGTGGAATTTGTGTTGTTTTGCCTGACCCTAAACAAAAAATATATGCACGTTTGAAAAAATATTAAACTAATTTTTTTCCCTACTTACCCGTTTCGCTCGATATCACCACGACCTGATTTTGATGTATCAAATTAATTATTTCACGTCGTCGCTGAAATATTGGTAGATTGGATCGCATTTCACGGTATTTTTCATCGCCTTTGGTTGTAGGTGGAACAAAGATGTTTTTATTGAGCAAAGCATTCGCATAAACTGCGCCATTATCTGTATTATCCGCACGAGCCGAGATTTCCGAGTAGAGTTGGTCTACTAATTGGGGCACATTTGTTTCGTTCTGCGACTTTACTCTTGTGATAATGAGCTCTGGCTGTGGTGCATCAGGGCCATAAATCGTAGTTACCAAATTTAAAGTTTGCGCAAAATTTGCGAGACGCTTTAAATATAAAATGCTATATGTGTTGAATGTTACTTCATTTTCAATTGTTTCGATTTTCATTTTATCCTCTGGCTTTATCAATTTCGTTCCGCCTCTGTCCCATTTATGCTTATTTCGTTTGTGTTTATAAATGTTTCCCGTAACATCTAGCTTGCAAATGTCACATTTAACCATTTCGATAAAGACTGAAATAATAAATAATGAACACTCGGAACACTCATCCAGCAAATACAAATATTGTGATTAAACTTACTTTGTCTTGAAAATGTATTGATGGTCGAATTTTCTTCTAAATAGTACTACGTTTTCAACAAAATTAATGACACTTAATGAAATCGCAGAATGCGCTCTAATGTTTGTGGTTATGTTGTTTTTTTCTCTCGTTGACTGTAACTCTATTGTATATTTTCTTCTGAAAGTTAGTTCGATGTGCGTCTATACTAAAGAATGAGATAGAATGTGATGTGAAACATAGCCGCTACATACAACAAACAATTTTGACATTTCACTGTACTCACTTGTACGCTATGGACGTTGGAGATCTTGGAGATTCTCCAATACGTACATAATACGTTTCACACAATTCATATAATTTTTTTATGTTTTAATTCTAAATTGAGTTTTATTTGTCATTTTAAATTATTTATGTCTTTTAAAATAATACAAAAAATGGGGTAAATTGTTTTCAAACATTTTTTTTAACAAACGCAATTCATTTTGCGACTATTTCGTGAACTTCGTGTAGAGTTGAGACTTTTGTATGATGGTTTTTTCTCTTTGTCAAAAACATAAAATCTCTCCACAGATAAACTGACAGATTCAACGAAGAGTTTCATCGAGTGATTAGCAGAGAATTGAAGCCATGCAAGGAACGATAAATAATGTAACCGAGAATAATGTCGATTTGATCGCTGAAAAAGAATCTAGTGAATGGACGTCGTCGACGTGTAAGTGTGAAATGAATTTGTTTGCATGTGTTTTGAATTTAATCGTGATTTTTTTTGCCAATGATAAATCCGTGACCGAGTTGGTCGGGCGATACATCAAAGAAATTGAAAAACTCAGAGCCAAACTCATTGAATCCGAACAAATGTATCAACAATTGAAGAATTCACAGTGAACAACGGTGAACACAGCGCATAAAAACCTATGCGTCAAATCTAAGAAGAAAAATTGAATGTGCTCAATTCAAAGATAATCAACACACAACGTGAACGAGATCGAATGTTGGCAAATAAATCCGCATCGGTTGGTGGTACTACCAATTCAACGACAACTAATGATAAAACAAAAAAGGTACGCGATGAATATGAGCGAAAAATCAATGATATGCAAAAGTAACTGAAGAAATTGCAAATGGCACAACGCGAACATGCTCGACAACATCGTGAAATTCAAGCACAAGAGATACAGTTGCGTACACTTTAAGCGGAATTGAGTGAATTGAAATCGGCAAAGGTTAGTATATATCGATTTTTATTCATAGCTTGAGAGTGTTCATATTTCATTTATTTTCAGATAAAACTAATGAAGCGAATGAATGAACAGATGAGCCGTCACAAATAGGCCGAAGCACGAGAGGCCAGTGAAATTGCGCAAAGAACAACGTAAACAATCGAATGCAATAAAATCGTTTCAAACACAAAGTGAGGCTTTGGCCAAGTGTTGATCAAGTTTTGAAGCGATGCATTGAAGAAGTGGTCGCTTTGAAACGTGTTCGTTGAAAGTTCAACCTGGGATTCAAGATCAAATGATCCGATTGGTGGCATCCACAACTGTTGATTCT
>NW_022202116.1:0-1904 GCF_009176525.2 Contarinia nasturtii | reverse complement strand
AAAATAAAAAGGCTTACGTACGCAAGCTGACTTTTCCGCATGGAACCGAAATTTTGGGAATAAACTGAAATTATGGTCTATGTATGGTTGCAGTAACTTAAATTACCGTGAAACCTTGTGAATATTATTTTCTTATCAAAATAAATAATCAAAAAAAAAAAGGTTTTATGACTGTCGTAAATTACATGAGAGCATTCTTGTTTGGTATTTCACCAGTCATGATCTCAAACAATTCGTATATATTTTACGACATTTCACGAAAATATAGCGCAAACTGCACGCAATGACGCAAAAAAGATATTCGAAAAAATTAACTTAAACAAATGTACGTAGATGGGTTTACCATCAAACAGATTATATTTTAATAATATGACGTAAAAGGAGAAAATAAATGCAAATAAATATATAAATAAACTGGTATAATAAAATGCATCGAAACTTTAATTCTGAAGCTTGCACGTCTCAAATAAAAAGGAACTTACATCCGTAAGTCTAACTTTTCCGCACTGTTTCCAAATTTCTTTCTTTAGCGAACGAATATTTATTTCCCGAAAGATGTTGAACATACACTGGTATTGCAGTACTAATTTAATAACTACCAAATTCTAGACTATTGACGTATAAATAATTCAAAATATATGATGTGTGTGTGTGTCTCTCTATCTCTCTCTCTCTGTGGAAAGATAAAATCGCCAAAAGTGTGAATTTTTGTACGGATGCAATGAATTTGAGATTTTATTTGAACAAATGTTTTTTTCCAAGTTATTGTGCCTCTCCTCCACGCATGGAAATAAACAAAAACCAATTTACGCACAGATTATTTGTACAGACAAAATTCTATTTCCGAAATTGTTTAATTTTGAAACACATTTGTTTATTTTTGAGCTACATCATTCATCAGCACCATATCTGCATATGGTTTTCGCTTTCGAAAAAAATTCAATTTCACTTGAATCATTCAGTTGAAACAGTCAAATTCGAAATCAAAATGAAATTCTTATTATTCGTTGCACTTCTGACCGTCGGAGTTTGCGTCGCTTCTCCGGGTATATTTCTAACTATATTTTAAATTTTCCCCTTTAAGAAAAAACTATCTAATCTAAAAAAAATTACAACAAAAGATCCATCACTCCCAGTCCCACTAGTCCCAGGTGCCTCAGATATGCCACCAGTCCCAGTCCCAGCTGCCCCAGAAGAAGTCCCACTCCCAGGTGGCGTTAAACATGACGGTATGGCACAATAAGATATTTCATACACTATTAATAGATATTTACTGAAATTACAGCCTATGGCATAAAATTAAATAATTCAATATTCACTTTGTTTCCAAATTTATTTGAATTATTGAATTTCAAATCTATAAAAAATCTAAAAAGTACAACATATTTTGATGGACGTTTTTTGTAAATATTCTGCAGGTGGAGAATGCACAATACCAGTTCCCACAGTTACTAAATTGCGTAAGTAATCATTTTTTTTATTTCAATTTGTGATATTTTCAATTACTGGATTATTCAATTAGTTGATGGACTGGGCAGCAATATTCAATCGGTTCAAGCTGCTGGCGAGTTATTTGCTGATTCTTTTACAAGGCGCCTCAATTATAATTCATGTTTCGAACGTGAAGAATGTGAAAGATGTACGTTTGCAAAATAACATTTTGATTGTAATACTATGATACGTAAAAACTGTGAATGCGTATTGCACTTCATCTATATAAGCACTTAATAAATATCAAGCTTATTTCAATTGTTCATAATAAAAACATTTTTGATTACACACTGAAACATATCGGTTGTCATTATTATATTACACAAAGATATTTGTGTGATATCAAGCCAGATCATTTGGTACGTGCTTGTTGATTTCATCTGATAAAAGACGATCGAAAAATGTTTGGAGAA
>NW_022202115.1:0-3110 GCF_009176525.2 Contarinia nasturtii | reverse complement strand
ACACTATAAGTACCATTTTAAAAAAAATTATGGAGCAACCTACGTATTCAAATTGGTAACGTTTTTCAAACGGGCATGCGATGACAATCCATGCCTTAGAAACATTTTTGGATAAAAGACTATTCTCGTGTATTCAATACACACACGGGCGTCTTGCAATAAGTTATGAAACTTGAGCAACGAGTAACTATATTTAAATTTACTGTTTAAATAGGACACTCCCCGTTTTAATCCAATAATCCAATAATCCAATATACTATAATAAATGTTCCGTTCCGGATTTTGCCAATTTGACACAGAATCGAAAATTTTATCTCATAAAGTAGATAAAAAAAAATAATCAGATAACATAATATTCCGCAAAATTTATTAGATAAGAAACCCATTTTCCTCTATTCCGATTTTTTCTTCTTCAATTTTTGAAGAGAAATGATGAGTAATATCGTACATCTGCCTATTCTATAATGATGTAGATAAACATGACATAAAAATGAAAATTTATTAGATGAGTTTTGTGAATGGATATGTGATCTGATTTTTCTTCAGTTAATTCAAGGAATTCCGAGGAAAGCCTGTGTGAATCATAACAATTTCGCTTTCATGTGACGTTTATCACGTTGACAGATTTGTATCATTCTTTTATTGTTCGAAATTTTACGGTTGATAGTGTATCATCATGTTAAAAGACGTACAAGTGTTCGTTGTGATGATCTTGAACAAATTCTGTTTCTTACGAAAAATCAAGAGAAACACAAAATAATAAAATGAGAGAAAATGATAGAAAAATATTTTTTTTTATTTCCTGAGAAGAGACGGCGACTAATTTTCGGAAATTTTGCCAACGAAGAATAAACGTGTCTATTTTTAATGAATATAATGGAAATTCGGGTCGCGATCGTCGAATTGGTGCTGGGAATTCCTCGAAACTTGATATTAATATAATAGCGTGCGCAAACGCAAATGGCTGTATGTGTGTGTGTTTGTGCAAAACAAGCTGGCGAACAAGCGTACGATCGTTATTTGGGTATTTCGTTTTCACGTAATTGATATTGTGTATTTATTTTTCGATTTCGCTGTGAAAGTGGGGAAACCGCATATATAAAGCTTTGTGCCGATAATAGCCGCCTTATCAGTAAACTCAGTATCGTCGACATCGTAATATCTAACAAAAGTAGCAGCAGCAGCATTGACGAATGCGATTTTGGCTAAAACGATAGATTCAACGTGAATAGATTCGCAACAATAGAAGAATTTATATGCGATATCGACGATTTTCTCGATTTTGTGATTGTTTAGCGCTTTTTTTTCTCCCTTGGAATTTCTACGTGTGCTCAAACATTAAAGTGAGAGCAATTGTGTATTCTAGTGAATCATACGGAGTGTATTCAAATAGACTACACAAAACATTTTATCAACTGAACGAAGAATTCAAAGAAAAAAAAATTGAGGAGAAGTGGTTGTGAATCACTTGTTTGCATAGATAACACCAAGATCGTGTAACATTGACAACGATAACGGCAAACAAAATTAGAGCGAAAGAAGAAAAAAAAAACAGAGAGAAACATGGTTGCGACAAATTATTTGAGTGAAGCAAAGAAACCAATGGTGAGCATTGGTCACAAAATAAGAGCGGCGCTTTGGTGCGCACAAGTGGAAAGACGTCTAATTATTGGATTAAATGAAGCGGTGAAAATGTTATCAAAGGCACCAAATAATAGTCTATTTTGTATATTGGCACCAGCCAATGGTGATACATCGACCCATATTCAAGAAGTTTTACTCGAGGCCTATTGCTACGAAAACGATATCTATATAATAAAAGTTGATGCAGCCGAAAAATTGACACGTATTCTAGGTACACGCCGACCAGAATCATGTTGTTTGATACAAAAATCCGTGATAAATGCAGCCGATATAACAGCCATCGAAGGTGAATTGATTGATTACTGCGAAGAAATTTGGAATGAACCGAACGAAACTCCAATCGATTTACCGTGAACGTGTGCGCGCATACATGTATGTTACGCAATTTATTCAACGATTTTTTGTTATGTTTTTGAACTGGAAATAAATGCATAAATTTTGGAATTTGCTTCGGCGACTCAAGATGAATTCAAGAAAATAAAAATTCAATTGAACACGTGACCGAAATTTCCAACATACGATTTTTTTAACGGATTGATTTTTGGAGGCGGATCTCTCATCATATATGCAACCATCGATTTTGGCCTTCTTGCGAACATTTGTTTATAAACGATACATTTCCACACCTTAGTTCAAGACCATTCAATGATGAACTGAATTTTGGACACAAATCGCTTACACGTCGTATTGTGTTATGCAAGAGCCAACGAAGAGTGACACTCGAAATACGTCAATCGTAGACTTTCATTGAATATTAATTAAATCGGTTTGTTGTTTTTGTTTTCGGTATATATTGAGATTCTTCGTTTTAGAAAAATCAACCAATGTTATTGTTAAATATTGATTTAGATAAAATACATCAAGAAATTTAATTTGTAAAAAAAATTGTTGTTTTTTATTTGCCATTAAATGGACACTTTTCGATCATTTTTAATGATTTTAAAATAAAAAAAATTGTGATAAAGTATTAGATAATTTATGAACACAATAATTGTTTGGCAGCCCATGCTTCTCTGCATAATGGATTGACGTGGATGGCCTTTTGAATTAAATGCTTACTCTTTACCGGATTTATGCATCGCATCGCTTCACTTGCAAGCACCAATAATTTTGAAACATCCATCGATGACATTTCACTAATGCAAAATGAAGAAAGAAAAAAAACGATACTATTTTATGCTCCCATTTCAAATCTACTCTTTCGAACTTACCGTTTTGAATGTGTGCGCTGCATGACAATTGTACTTTGAACCATGCGCGTGGCAGCTTTTGAATTTTTTTCGATCTTATCAATATTATTCAACAAATAATTTGCCAACACTTTTCGCAGCAAAGGCTTATCCGGGAAATTGTGGATCTGCGAGTATAGGTACTTTAGACCTTTTGTCTTTTCGTTCTGGAAACATTAAACAAAGAATACACAAATTAACAATGACCTTCACAGATTCCAATTATGTTTCTCTCTG
>NW_022202114.1:0-6780 GCF_009176525.2 Contarinia nasturtii | reverse complement strand
TTTTTTTATGACGAGCCATACCAGCGGAATGAATATGAGCACCGCATTCACACATTTTTCGTTTATTTTTGTGCGTTTGTTCAACGTGTCTATTCAAATGGTCTATCCTTAATGTCGAATATTTACACTTTGGCTCAGGACATTGAACCACCAACGGATTTGAAGCACAAGAACCTATTGTTGAAACTAAGCATGCAGTTTTTTCTTCATGCGTATCGACAAAGTTGTTCAATTCCATTCCAGTAATTTGATGAGATGATGCATTTGTTTCATTCGGTGAGTTTTCGGTGGCTTTTTCAATGCACAAACTAATTAAACTACGATTGTTCAGCAATGGACATGATGTTCTTTTGTGTCGAGCTAATCCAGATGACAAAATATGAGCTCCACATTCACAGATTTTGCGTTTTTTATTGTGTGTTTGATCGATATGTCTATCTAAATGATCCTTCCTTAAAGTTGAATAAGAACACCTTTTATCAGTGCATTTGTAAATGGTCAATGGCAGCAAGTTGCCAGAACTATTTTCTTCAGCCTTATCCATTTCGCTTACAGAAACAAACTGTTTTATACAACCAAACATGCACACCAAGCTAACTGTCAAATTGGATAAATCGAAGTCGTAATGTACAAATGTCAGATTTGAAAGATTCAATATTCGAAATAAGCAACGAAAATAAATATTTTCTCAAAACAAGCTATTCACAGTCTTCTTAATGTTGAATAAATAATTTTATTTGGCTGTAAACAATCATTCTATGTAAATACATTTTGAACACACTTGCAAATGGCTCATCGGTTTTGAAAAACAATATAAACAAAATAAAAGTTGAAATGGTTTGTATATGTCGTACTTATTTAGGATCTTTTTAAATGGGAAAGGTCGTGGTCGAACTCAATCGCGCAATTTTATTTATTCAAAACAATATTGGAATTCGTTTTCATCCGAATTTGTTATATCGATAGGACTTATATTGTTGCAAACCGTAAACGGCTGCAATTGAGTTGTTGTTATCAGCATATCATTACCACTGTTCATTAGTATAGCCATAATTTCACGCTTAACGGAATTTCGTTTTGATAAGTCGCTAATTTGACGCATTTCACTGGCAATGAATTGACCGAAGACATCAAGTTCGTCGTTTGTATGGCTCATAACTTCCAATGCTTTTTGCATTAAAACATTTTCATCAGATGACTGTGAGTTGGATTTTTTTCTCTTACTCGAATGTTCAATACGCCGTTTGTTATTTGAGCAAGACGGTACATCATATTGATTATCATTAGTATCGGACGAATCGGAACTCAAAACGATAGCAGCATTGATATCGAATTCAGCTAATTTTTCGATAGGTCCAGTGGATGACAATTCATTCAAGTCCAATGTTGATACGGTTGCCCCTGACATTGTATTCACGTTTAAGAATCGCAAAGAAGACTTATATTCCCATTTCGAGATGTAAGCCTCATCAGCTCCAGAGCCGCTTTTGAGTGTTCGTTCTTTGTTGCACTCTCTATTGAACTGAGTTCTTAAAGCATGCCATTTTGCGGACACGTCTTTTGAACTAACGTTCAGCTCATTTGCAATTTCTGAGAGCAGTGTTTGCTTAATATTTCTATAATTTTTCGGAATGGTTTTAGTTTAGTTTATTAAAAATAATGTTCAACATTCGAAACTCACCGATTCATGTAATTTTGAGAAGAAGGATTCCAAAGGTCAACTCTCATTTCGTAAAGTTCAATCAGTTTCCTTATCTCCTCTCTATTCCATGTTCTCGAAACCTTTCTTTTATCTTTTTGATTATTTTTCTCCATTTTTTTTATCAAAACACAAAAAAGATATAAATATCGCGAATATTGCAGACGATCACAAGCTAACAAAAGAACGACGCGTTCTTAATAATGATGGTTGAATGTTGAGGATGAGGATGAGGATGAGAATGAGAATTTAAATGATAACGCCACCTATAGATAACACATGAAAACTTTGAATGAAAACGCAACCAATTTATCTGATCATATTTGTGAAAAAAATGTTGTTTTTATTTATATCATATCATATTGCCAAGATACCTCTCCGGCTGGGCTGACAAAATAGCTTTTGAATAATTCGCGAATTTCTTTCGCTTCGTTTGAATAATTGATAGGATTTGTCGATTCATTTTCACAAGTTTCATTAAAATTCAACAAAGCATCAGATAATAAAATTTCGTCTTCGTCAGATACCAAAAAATTATGTAATACGCATATGGCCAGAACACATAATTTTACATTGTTTTCACTTATTTCGATGTTAGTTCTAAGCAATCTAAATCGGGCTGCCATGATACCAAAAGCACTTTCAACCATTCTTCGGGCCCTAGAAAGTCTATAATTAAAAACTTGTTGCGATTTATCTTGATTACGAAAGTTGAACGGTTTCATTATATAGCTTTTCAGCGCAAACGCATCGTCTGCCACAATCACATAAGGTGTTTCAATTGTAGTTCCGGGCAAACAGTATGGCGACGGAATATTCAATAAATTGTTTTCAATTGCATGATATAGAGAGCTCCTGTTAAAAACACCACCATCAGAAATTCTTCCTTTACAACCGACGTCTATGTATGTGAATTTATAATTGGCATCCACCAATGCCATCAAAACAATACTGAAGTTATGTTTGTAGTTGAAATTCAGCGATCCAGAATTTTTCGGGCAACGCAAAACTATGTGTTTTCCATCTAGTGCACCCAGGCAGTTCGGAAAGTTCCATTTACTTTGAAAATCATCGGCAATTTTCTTCCACTCCTCACACGTATTTGGTACCTTTTTCAGAAAGTAATGTACAAAAAATGTATTTTGGGACAATAGAGTATTTTTGGTTAGCATACCTTCAAATATTCTTCACGAAGTGATGAGAATATTGCTTTGCAAGTGCTTGGAATTATTCCAGAAATGGTGTTATGTGGAACGCGAAACAGGTACATCAATGTTCTATATGAGTCACCACTTGATAAATATTTTAGTGTTATCATTAATCTCGTTTCTGCTGAAATTGATTTGCGCATATTTGTATCCTTTTTTGTAATCAACGGACGAACTTTTTCCAATAGAAAATCGAATTGAACGCCATTCATTCGAAACATGCCTTTAAATGCATTTTCATCTTCGCTACGCATCTGTTCTATCATTTTATGAGTGGAATTTTCAGTTTCACGTGCACGAATCCAATTTCTTACCCACATTTTTCTCTTTTTTCTTTTATTTCTTTTTTGTGTTAATAAAATGGCTACGATAACCGCGGAAGCAACAGTGTTTTTCGAGATTGCCATGTCACTCTGTAAAACTGTGGTTTGATCTGATTCTGAATTTCTTTTGATGAAAATGTATGACACATGAATTCAACCTCACCCTTCAACCTCATCCAATCTTATAAAATGTCAAATAAAAATACACTTCAAACGAAAACCAATTATTTTAATACAAGACAAATTTATTTTTCTTCTGCATTCATTGATTTACACAGCAGTAAAGCCTCTTTCACCGCTTTTTGAAGTGGAAGATTCATATCTTTTCCGAAAACATTTAAATTTGGAAGAAATTTTTTCAACTGAGATTTAAATACTGCTGATGTCCGGTAGTCATTGAACCAATAAATGTTAATTTTATTCCCATCAAAGCTCTTGATTAATGCAGGCCAATGCTTATATCCTTTCAGCTTGCACCAAACGATTTCGCCAATAACATATTCCGTGCAACATATAGCCTTTTGCGTTGTTTCATTCTTAAATTTTCCTTCCGTTTTCGATTGTTTCTAAGAAATAAGTTCAATGTAAAATAAAGAAAATGCAACGAACATATCTTAAGGTGTGAAGTAATAATAAGTACCCCATTGTTCGCATTCATTCGAATGTACTTTGAACGAATTGAGACATTTTTTGGTTCGGATCGTATAATTTTCTCTGATTTCATTGTGTTATGTGTCGATTGATTCTAGCAAAGATAAAATATCATAGTATTAAATATTTAATTGTGCGTGAACAAATAAAAAAAATACTTCATTTCTCGCGTCCACAATCATATTTTGAATGTAATTTGATGACATTTTTTCCAGATTAACCTTGGCTCGTTTTGCATGCAAAACTATTTCATCATCAGTCAGTTTTCTTTTAACTGATACTGATATATCAATTTTGCACAATTTTCGCAGAATATTTTTATCGATTATCTTTTTGCTAGTCGTTCCAGACACGATGCAAATGCTTTTCAAATTCACACGGCTATTCATTTTATTTAAATTCATAAATTATTCCACACTATCAAATACACAAATTAAAAATGAATACGCTTTTCAACACCTCATCCTCAACATTGTTCTAATGTCAATTCTCACAAACTCCTCATCCCCAACCTCAACGTCAATATTCAACGTTATATATATTTTTGGCGCGTAATCGTGACATGTGTTTGGAATTGGTTTATAAATATTTGCATTTTGATCATTTTTATCGCTAAATGTTTGTTAAAAAATTCAAAGATGACGATTCCAAATAAATACATTTATTTTATTCATTCAAAAGGATTTCATTCATGCATTTTTTAATAAATTATCTCTTCATGTTCAAATTCAATGAATGATGGATCATACAAAATATACTCCGATGGAGTGATAGAGAAGTCAGTCGCTTGAGGGTATTGTTCAGGTGGCTCATCTGTTACAACAGGAACATCTTTTATTGCTACGAATTGTTCTTCAGTCTCCTCTTTGACCTCCTCTGTGTTATTATTCGTTTCAGTTTCAGCGATTATTAGTCCTTTTGCTTCATCCCTTCTGTTATCAGTGACATTTTCAACAACCAAAGCACGCAGTCGGCATGATGTTTTTTTATGACGAGCCATACCAGCGGAATGAATATGAGCACCGCATTCACACATTTTTCGTTTATTTTTGTGCGTTTGTTCAACGTGTCTATTCAAATGGTCTATCCTTAATGTCGAATATTTACACTTTGGCTCAGGACATTGAACCACCAACGGATTTGAAGCACAAGAACCTATTGTTGAAACTAAGCATGCAGTTTTTTCTTCATGCGTATCGACAAAGTTGTTCAATTCCATTCCAGTAATTTGATGAGATGATGCATTTGTTTCATTCGGTGAGTTTTCGGTGGCTTTTTCAATGCACAAACTAATTAAACTACGATTGTTCAGCAATGGACATGATGTTCTTTTGTGTCGAGCTAATCCAGATGACAAAATATGAGCTCCACATTCACAGATTTTGCGTTTTTTATTGTGTGTTTGATCGATATGTCTATCTAAATGATCCTTCCTTAAAGTTGAATAAGAACACCTTTTATCAGTGCATTTGTAAATGGTCAATGGCAGCAAGTTGCCAGAACTATTTTCTTCAGCCTTATCCATTTCGCTTACAGAAACAAACTGTTTTATACAACCAAACATGCACACCAAGCTAACTGTCAAATTGGATAAATCGAAGTCGTAATGTACAAATGTCAGATTTGAAAGATTCAATATTCGAAATAAGCAACGAAAATAAATATTTTCTCAAAACAAGCTATTCACAGTCTTCTTAATGTTGAATAAATAATTTTATTTGGCTGTAAACAATCATTCTATGTAAATACATTTTGAACACACTTGCAAATGGCTCATCGGTTTTGAAAAACAATATAAACAAAATAAAAGTTGAAATGGTTTGTATATGTCGTACTTATTTAGGATCTTTTTAAATGGGAAAGGTCGTGGTCGAACTCAATCGCGCAATTTTATTTATTCAAAACAATATTGGAATTCGTTTTCATCCGAATTTGTTATATCGATAGGACTTATATTGTTGCAAACCGTAAACGGCTGCAATTGAGTTGTTGTTATCAGCATATCATTACCACTGTTCATTAGTATAGCCATAATTTCACGCTTAACGGAATTTCGTTTTGATAAGTCGCTAATTTGACGCATTTCACTGGCAATGAATTGACCGAAGACATCAAGTTCGTCGTTTGTATGGCTCATAACTTCCAATGCTTTTTGCATTAAAACATTTTCATCAGATGACTGTGAGTTGGATTTTTTTCTCTTACTCGAATGTTCAATACGCCGTTTGTTATTTGAGCAAGACGGTACATCATATTGATTATCATTAGTATCGGACGAATCGGAACTCAAAACGATAGCAGCATTGATATCGAATTCAGCTAATTTTTCGATAGGTCCAGTGGATGACAATTCATTCAAGTCCAATGTTGATACGGTTGCCCCTGACATTGTATTCACGTTTAAGAATCGCAAAGAAGACTTATATTCCCATTTCGAGATGTAAGCCTCATCAGCTCCAGAGCCGCTTTTGAGTGTTCGTTCTTTGTTGCACTCTCTATTGAACTGAGTTCTTAAAGCATGCCATTTTGCGGACACGTCTTTTGAACTAACGTTCAGCTCATTTGCAATTTCTGAGAGCAGTGTTTGCTTAATATTTCTATAATTTTTCGGAATGGTTTTAGTTTAGTTTATTAAAAATAATGTTCAACATTCGAAACTCACCGATTCATGTAATTTTGAGAAGAAGGATTCCAAAGGTCAACTCTCATTTCGTAAAGTTCAATCAGTTTCCTTATCTCCTCTCTATTCCATGTTCTCGAAACCTTTCTTTTATCTTTTTGATTATTTTTCTCCATTTTTTTTATCAAAACACAAAAAAGATATAAATATCGCGAATATTGCAGACGATCACAAGCTAACAAAAGAACGACGCGTTCTTAATAATGATGGTTGAATGTT
>NW_022202113.1:0-5363 GCF_009176525.2 Contarinia nasturtii | reverse complement strand
AAACAAAAATCGCCCAAATCTTTCTATTTTTTTCACAATATTTTTCAAAGTATTATAGCACACATTGTAAGTTTGAATGGAGATGCTTAATTCCGAATAACTATTGTCGGGAACAATGTTCAAGATGTGATTGCATAAGTGTGTTCGAAACATTTTTTTTTTGCTTTAAATCTTTGTTCATTGAACAGTTCTGCTATTGATCCAATACCCAAAGTGGATTTATATGTGAAAAAACGATTCGCTTTATTGAATGTAATTGATGAGAGTGCACTCTATTTCTTTTACAGGCACGCAGTAGAAGTGGCACTGTGCATTGAAATCCCATTTGAACTGTAACACAACTATTAATTTGATTGTTTCACGATTGTGTAATTGCTGCAACCGAAATGCCGTCAGTTTTCTCATACAATCCGCATTGAAGTCAAGTAAAATGCTACTTCTTTTGTTCTCAGACAGGAAAAGAACGATTTTCATTTGCCAACGACATTTGAACAAATATTATATAAAAAAAAGTTTCATATCGATCCAATTTTGCGGTCATTATGTTTTGGCTTAACAAAAGGCATCATTTAACACTATATATTGAATAATCACATTTTTTTGTGTGTGTGTTTCTTCTCTGCAAACTCTATTATCATTTAATGAAGAAAAAAAAACGAGTTTGAATGGAATTCGAGACATAAACGGATAGACTTTTTTCTAAACGGATAGAGTTATGTACCGTGTATTGAATAAGAGCGTCAAATCAACGCTAATTGCAGTTGCTGTGCTAAAATCTGATTGGTTCACAACATATTTTTCAAGGACTATAGTTTTTCACAAACCACTTTTCGCTAGCATATTTCTTTACCATATTTTGACGAAAAAATATCTGCTGCCGAATTAATCGAGGAATTTCAGTAGCACAGTGAGAATGGATGTAATGAATATTTGTTTATAAACTGAGTATATTTATGATTCGAATGCTGATGCATGCCAAATAACTCTAAATACAACGAGCGCTTTAAGAAACAAACGAAAATCAGTTGAAAAATTGATTGGATGTGTGATGTTCCATTTATTTCATTTTACATTTGTCAAAATTGCCAAAGCCACTGGTCGAATTTTTCTATCAAATCATCGGCAATTCAAAGCTGTAAATTTTTCTTTAACCGACTATTCAGTGAGTATGTTCATTTAATTGCTAGAAAAAGTTGGAGTTTTATATTTCGGTACTATCCTATACAATTTGATAATTTTTTTTTTGTGTTGTGATGCATAAAGGGCTCGTTTTTTTTTTTCATTTCAGCCAAAAATGGAAAGTCATATTGTCCAATATGATGCAAAATATCGTTGCTCAAACTGTAGCTTTGAATGGAGCTATCAATCACGAGATTCAAATATTGTACGATATTGTGAAAGATGCGGTGTTCCAGCTGAGCCATTCACGCGAATCATTCTGCGACAATGAGCATAGCAAAAGTGTAATCCGTTTTAAATAATTTAAAATATATGTAAAATAAATAATGTTTGAATAAAACCAATTATTTTGCATAGAAGTCGAATAGATTTTTTTCCCTCATTTCTCCTTGAATAACATCCACATATTTTGTTTTTCAAGAAATAAACGACAAATGAAAGCAAAACTTATTCAATTTATACAATTTTGCAATTTTATTTGCAAGAAAAAAATATATGAGAACCTGGCGTGAAAGAGATGGCGCTTCTTAAATCGAGTCGCGTTCAAATACATTGTCAATATACAACGCAAGTGATACTCGACCAACTTACTTCCACACTATTCACGGTTGGGGCGTTCAAATAACTGGCATTTTAAGTGGCGTTCCGCATTTGGTTCGCATGGTTTTTGCCTATTTTTTTCAATTTACAGTGATTCATTGCTGCAAAAAAAATTCATGGGGCCGAACAAATGTACGGAAATTTGCTTGTTTCATCTCAATAATACTGAACGGTGTGTTCGTCATTGGATTAGCCTATTCAGGATGTAGTTCAACTACAGCCGTTGTTTTTCTCATTTTGGCCACTGGAGTGTATGGAGCCGTTACAGCAGGCCTGATAGCAGCAGTCATTGATATGAGGTAAATAAAACACATATTCGTTTCTTATAAACTGTTTTCTCTTTATTTAATTTTCAAAAAGATAAGATTTTGAATTCATTCTTAGTAAATTTCGTACTTTATCTCTTCATATTATATAATTTTCATCTTGATCAGTCCGAATTTCTCTGGAATAATTCTCGGCTTAAATGGATTGGTCTGTGTTACGCCTGGATTTATTTCACCATTCATTGTCGTTGAAATGTTGACATATGAAAACGTAAGCACTATCTATTTAGTTACTGAAAGAAGAATTGTGATAAGAAATTTAATTCAATTTCTTCTTTAACACATTAGCAATCAACACAACAATGGCAATATATATTTTCGATTTGTGCAACAATTTTGTTTATAACCGGCAGTATATATCTTTTATACTCCGATTCAACATTACAAAGTTGGAATCAACCGAAAACACTCCCAAATTCCACCAATGACAAAGAGATGGAAATCATAAAAAAATGTCATTCAAGAGAAAGTGAAGTCAACAGAAGAGCAAGAACTGATACCATTAATGAATGATGCATCATTTGGACGTTTAAAGTGTTGGAGCACTTTCGTTATTTGTTTAATAAAAGTGATAGTGGCAATAAATGAAAATCATACAATTTTAAAAATAGACAATTTTTGTGTTGTAGAAAAGAAGTTCTTTAAAGAAATGAGATCACAAAATGTCTTTTATTCCTTGGGTTTTACATTTTTAGAGAGAAAAGTACTTCGTTTGAGTTTATTTCATTTGAATGAAATTCGTTATTTGATTTAAACATCGTAAAAGCGATTATATATCTTTTCAGTCAGTAAAATGTTTTCATATTAAAAACGCATTGAAACTGTTCAAAAATGCAAAGTTTCAAGTGAAACATGTAAAAAAAAAACAAAGTAATGTTTCAAAATCAAGTACTTTATGTCACGGAAAATGGCAATTTTCTAAGCAAAAAGAGAAATGTTGTCAGTTGGTAATTTTATTACGAATTAGTATCACTGATTTAGCTAATAAAACTCTGCACAATGTAAGTCTACAGTGTACAGAATCACTGATAAGTATTCATTTATAATAATCATAAGCATTATATAGAATGATAACAGTCCTATTGTTTTAATTATCAGCCCGACTAATATGAAAAGTTACGAGGATTAAAACCAACAAGAAATTTTTCTAGTTTTATTAGGAGATATTATAGAAATTCAAATACATTAATAATAATTAAACTGAAAGCAATGTAGCCAAAACCAAAATATTTACTAAAAATACAGGCGCACTCGAACTACTTTAATTATCTGTTAATTTTTTTATTTGACCATTGCAATGGATTGATATTTCAAATGTGATAAAATACGTAATGATTTCCATTCCTTTTCAAGTTCTTTGCGCACCTGGTCCAAGATGGGTTTTAAATCTTCATTTTCTGTCATAAAAAAGACATTAAATTCCTTCAAGTTCTGGTTATTTTTGACAAATGTTAATATCTCTTCAGCTCCAACAGCATTATCACAAAAAATATCCACCGAAATAAAATTAGCCGCTTTCGATAATCTAAAGACGCCGGGTCCGTCAAAATATGCAGTAGGTCCGTCTCCTTGTGTGTATGTATTGATTTGATTCAAGTTCTTATTGCTTTCAATGAATGTAAACCATTCGTCCGTAACTTTATTACCACCATTATGAATTTCTAGGTATTCAAGCGGTTTAAAAATAAATTTTTCACCATTAAAACCATGAGTAGAATCTGAATGTATTTTAACACGTTTCATATTTTCGAAAACAAACGGCGGGCCGTGGTAAGTTTCATTAAATTTATATGGTACTCGGAAAGAAAATTCTTCAAGTTGGGGATAAGAATCGCGCACAGCTGCAAGATAATCTATGCCTCCTTCATAGGAACCTAGTTTCCGAATTTGCGGATTTTTCTGGAAAAAATTGCTATAGCCACCGTTGAAATGATAGGCTGAAAAATCAATCAAGTGTGGGTAAACACGATCAAAACTTCCCTCTTCATAATAGTCTTCTATATGTAAAATGCTTAGATTTGGGAATACAACAGTTGGATCGATAGATATATCATCCCAAGCATAATTCATCCCAAAAATAGTCAAGTTCTGAAGGTTTTTGAATGGCTGAGAATCTTTAAAAACACCTGGTTTTAAATATATAAATAAAAGTGTTTTCAAAGATTCAGCACAATATTTATGAAGATGTCCACCAATTTCCTTGCATTTGTTCCACTCCATTTGATGGCAGTCAACCCAGAGATTATCGTACTTGGATCCAAAAACTTTTAGAAAATTCTCAGCTAAACCGGATGAAATGACAGTTACGTTTCCAAAGAACGTTTCAAAAACTCCAGTCTTTCCTTCATCAATTACAATTATTGGTGATTCCCATTTCTTTTTGAATGCACTATGAGCCAGTTTTCTGCAGTGATCACTTTTTACAGCCACTTTTATTTGGTCCTCGATTGACATTTTCTCCAAGTCGTTCGGATTACAATCCACATCGTTTACATTTTTTATTGCAATCGAATTGACTAAGTGAATGCCAAAACAACACACAATGAGACAAATTTTCAACCTCATCTTGAACCAAAATTGATTTAAATGTTCGCCTCACAATTATCAGTAAAAAACTGAATTATTGTCCAAATGTTAGAAGTATTTAAAGCAAATCAAATGGTAACTATCACGCGAAAAATTATGAATCATACCTCTTCAAGTCTAATTTAATCTCCATACTTGAATTTCAGTATGATATCAGCATTCTAAATTGACGCCTAATTGACCGTAGTTGAGCAAAAACTGACGGAAACATTCAATGAGGGAGATTCTTTAAAATAGGCAATTTTCGGCTGTATTTTTATGGAAAATTTAGAAAAAGTCGGTTGAAATTCGGGTCCAAATATCATCGCCGACTTTCTAAGGTCGATTTCGGATGGACGTTTGGATTCGATCGGACATGAGAACACATTCATATTATTTTAATCGTCACTATTCTTTACAAGATAATACAAATAACTGATAATGATAACAACTCGGCCACTTTCATTTTTTTACCAAAATTCTATTGTATTTTTGAAATGATGAATTGTGATCATATCGTCGGCACTCATATCGTCGGCACGTGAATTGGTTCACGTGTATATGGTTCAAAGTGAGTCATTGTAGACAAACGAATGAAAATGTCCACGATTAGTTATAAATTTGAGTCATAATTGTGTGCACAGATGCTAGGGGAAATGATCTATTCGCGAATGGACAAAATTTATTAGTTGT
>NW_022202112.1:0-3134 GCF_009176525.2 Contarinia nasturtii | reverse complement strand
CTTTGACGGACACGGATAAAAAGTATATCCGTATTCATCACGGATACGGATGAAGTTGTTTCTTTGTGCACTTCTTTCCATTGATTTTTCCCTTAAAATCAAATTGGCAAGCAATTATGTTGTATTCATCGTCAAATTAGTGCTACTATTTTGGTTGTTGCATCGCACGATCCGATTGATTACAACACGTTACCTAAGTTTATGGATTCTAATTTATAGGCACGACCATCGCATACCAATACCAATAGAATCTTTATTTGGATCAAATTCCACTGAGAAATCAAATTTTCTTTAATTACAGGTCTTTTCTTATTTTTATAATCGGTCTTCAAGTCATTTTGAGCTTGCACTTACCATTTCGATGATGTCGACAGAAATCGAAAAATTGGTTCTTGGACGCTTGCGAAAAACCTAGTGTAATTTTCTCATCAGCATAATTAACTAGCGCTTTTTTCTTTGGTTTAATCAACGTGACGGAATAGTGGCATTAAAGAGTAGGAAAAAATAGCAACCGTAATCAAGATCAGCACATGGTATATTTGACCCAGCATAGCCAGTAAAGCCATCAATTTTTGCGGTTGGCTCTAAAAAAAAATTTCGCAACTTTTTTTATTCAGAATATCTTTGGTTTGGTCATTGAATGTGAGAAAAAAAAGTTGTATTTAAATACGACAATTCATGCTCCAGTTTTGGGCAATTTAACATCTTGAGTGCATTCAAACCGCAATACCTTTCAACGCTTCACTTTGTGAATAAATTTACCTTTCATTTATTTTAGCTGTCCGGCAAATGAAGAGAGAATAGGTAACCTTGGTAAAATTGCTATTTGCGAATTGAAAATGATAAATACTGTAAATGAAACAAGCCCTTCGGCTATATAATTAAGCGTAAAATACATGCTATTTAACATTTAACATAAACACTCTTCAAACTCATACTAAGAGTCTTGATTAGAGTACATAGACACATTTTCCTCTTAATATTTAATGCTCAATGATAGATAAAGTTGCCAAAAAACTTCAAAAAATCTAGAACAACAATAAAACTGGCTTAATTCAATTTTTGATCTTATCACTTTTGGTTCCTATTTGGGCACGTTGCACCTTTATTTTGGTAAACTTCTTGAGGTCACGAATATTTTAGCCGGTTCATATGACAGATTTGTTACCTTGTTTTGAGATCCAATTGGGAAGATAGAAAAAAAAAATCAAATTATCACATTACATATTAAAACCAAGATCATATTAAAAGTTTGATTAGATAAAAAAAATTGGCGATGAAACATCAATTGCAATTGCTTACCGATAAATATGTGATCGATATTTTTTCCCTTTTGCATAGAAAAGATGAAAAAAATAATAGTATACGTATGCAAAGTATTATGACAAAAAATTAACAGACGAAAGTAAAAAAAAGTAATAACAACAACATCGACGAAACGCCTTTTAGATAAATCTGCTTAAATGGAGAGATAATTTTATCGTCAATATAATTAAATAGGTTCAGTAATTTAAATTGAATCGTGGAATGAATTCAAATTATACAAACGCATATGTGTAACAGAAAGAGAAGCAATGGCATTACAGACATCAACTTGAGTGCATAGATGTGCTTTTAATGTATTGAAACCAGACCCACTTAAATGCTATTCTAAATAAAAAAAACATCATATACGTTCAACAGAATGGCATCAATTCAAAACAAACGACTAATATTTAACTGAAAAAATATGCACCACCTTGAATCGATTGATTTGATGCAATTTAAAAGCACATTTTAATATTCAAAATACTTTTTTGCTTCTTTTTCGACGACCAACAACGAACGCAAACTCATAATTTACCGATTATCGTCAATAACAATTTATAGATGCCATTGGGTTTGCATGCATTTATTGATGAAGAAAGAGTACAGCATTATGATGCTGAAGAATATAATTCAGTCATATACATATGCCATCGTCTCACACCATCAACTCAGAAAAATCAACAAAGATATAAATTAATTGAAATCCAATCCAGACAATCGGTTCATTTCACTTTGAAGTACCGGTAAAATCCATGTAAAAATTCCAACTACATATACTACTGACTAAAATGACATTAACAATGTATGTGTGTTTTCTGCATCAATTTCAGTATAAACCACTTTTTATTGAACGGTAGCACTCTCTCAAAATGATTGAGTACAATAAATCAGACAAAATGTGATTATTTTCTAATAAAAGGCTTTACTTAAATTGAATAATGACTTGAGGTCTGTCTTTTGCGTTTCAATAAATTAATCATTCACAATTCACTGCATACCATAACATCTCAATTTCTCTACATTGCGAAAAACAACATTCTGTATCATTTCGATTTATTTTTATTTCTCATTTCATTGGATGTCACTATTCTCCATTTGTTGGTGCATTCCTAGATGACTTTTTACTATACGACAATTTAATACATTGCTACTGCATAAAAACAACCGAATTGATATATCTACTATAAAATTAGTATTGGCAAAACATGAGCGAACGATTCAATTGTTAAATAATAATTAAGTAAATCGGAATACAGTGTGCAGATTTCATTTGTGCATAAATACATTCGCCAGAGCCATTCCAAATGGTTGATTATCATTTACCATTGCGATTACAACTATTCTGCAGCGATTTGGGATTCTTCTCTTCCTTCGTCTCTTTTCATTAAAATCATGAGATTTCTTTTTTTTTGTAAGTGAAATGTAATTTAGTTCGCCTTTGTCAGCGTGGAAATCTAGTCCGTTCAAAGTGTAATGTGTGATGCGGATGAAAAAAATTCGTTTGATGATGACGGCAGCAACAGTGACGACAACGACTCACTATCAACAATGTCGTAGATGTTGTAAATAATTTGAAAGGTATTTAAATAAGTCATTTATCTGTTGTATCAACGAAGACCGAAGAGTGCGGGTTTTTTTCACTTCATTCTAAGTCGCTCGCCATTTCCACTAGTCGCAAGCAATTTGATTTGATGGTTCAACAACGCACAATCAACCTTCCGTTGTTCAATCATTGTGCTGTCATTGTGATTGTTACAACAGCTACTGTAAATATGAGATCTTTAAAGTGTTGTATATGTCGTCAAGTTTGAAGAGGTATAAAAGTG